>NW_024599150.1:0-10819 GCF_004379255.2 Salvia splendens | reverse complement strand
ACTTAAATTTAACACTTATCAAGTTTAAATTACATATATATATTTTTAAAGATTTATTTGTAACCATATTATTATTTTATTAACACCTTACTCAATAACAGGCTGAATTTTGGGATATAATTAGTCAATGTCATTTGAATCAAATTAAATTATATACCCAACGGAAAATATATATAATGGTAGGAGTATTTTTTTAATTTAATATGAAACATGGAAACTAATCTCCACAAATAAGAAGAAAGGTGGGAAACCAACTAAACTAAACGTGGGGAACCAACTAATATATATGTATATTAGGATTATATATTTATTAGAATTAATTTCTAAATTTAATTTCTGAATTTTATATTAATTGCATTTACACCCCTCAGCACAAAATGATAATTCAAAACCTCCCAAAACTCCCCTTTTATATATTGTATAGATAGATATATGGGATACCATCTATGTATTTTAGAGGATCGACTATGTTTATAACGATACATCATATCCTATAAATATTGCTAAAATTTTAAAGATGGACAACTATGGAGAGGCAAGTTATAAGATAATTAAATATACCTTCAAATCACCATCATATGTACCACTCTACTTAAAGTTTTGACGAATGGTGATTTGTTGTTCAATGGCCAATGCGTATTACTCCCTCCGTCCCTAAAAAATAGAAATATTTTAAATGGTACGAGTTTTAGTGCATAATTGATAAAATAAAATAGAGATAACAATATGAAGTGATTAGAGTATTGTTAGTGGAGAATGAGAAGTAAGTTTCTTTAAATAGAATTGGTCTATTTTTAAAAGATAGAGATTTCGGAATATGAGTCTCGATTCGCTGACCTTTCCATATTTTAGATTAAATTCGTTAACCTTTTAGAAAATGGGATCGAGCCATGCGAATTTTTCGGAATAAGTGATTTTTGTATTTTTCTTTTATCTTTTCTCTTCTTTTTCATATTATTTCACTCCCAATATTTATCAATTGACCAAACTACCCACCTCACACCTGAATTGTAAAAATCAATTGAAATTTAGCTCCGCCTCATCCTATCCTTTCGGCCTCCTCCTCATCCTATTTCTCTTTTTTGCTACCATCGGCGAATCCAGAATCATCAATTGAGGCCGTTTCGCAATGTATAGTCATTACAACTTTTAATAAATAGAAATGCTCATATTTATATTGGATGATCAGAAATGAAAAATGTACACCGAAGAAGTACGTGACAAAGTCCCTTGCCAAGGGATAGGAAACAACGAGTAATATTTTGGCAAAAGTTGAGATAAATTCAATAAAGTTTAAAATTTAAATTGATAAAATCATTAAAAATTGTGGTACTGTATTTGATTAGTACTATGTTGATAAAGACTACCCATTAAACAGACCCAATCAAAATTACGTAAAAAAGAAAAATCAAAATTCCATTTTTTTGAGAAAATCCAATAATGCAACGGGAGAAAGAAATTGTGAATAAGAAGGATAGCACAAAGTATTTAGATAGGAGAATAAAATATTCATTTTTTTGAAATTTCATCAAAGTAAACCTGATTAGGAACATCCCTAATTGAATACGAACTTTTCGATTAGGATTTGATATAGTCATTATCTCCCAAATCCTATTTCTTTCAGCGCTGACTGGATCATTAGGCGGCTTCATCGGCAGCGGCTGCCGCTTCAGCGGTGGCCACGGTGGCGGCGTAGGCCATGATAGCGGCGACGGCTTCAGTATAGTTTTGGGCTTGGGCGACCGCGGTGCGGGCTTGGATGACGCCGTTGTGGGCTCGGATGGCGGCGTTGTGGACTCTCACGGCCGCGGTGGCGGCTAAATCGGCGGCGGCCATAGTTAGTCCCACATCAGCGGCGGCGACAGCCATGTCGGCGTTGTTCAACGCGTCTTCAGCGAGGGCGTTGGCATTTCCCCTGACGTTCTCGGCGGTTTCAGTAACTTGCTCGGCGGAATCAATAGCGGCCTCGGCTTGAGCGAGGACGGCGGGCGAGGGGGCTTCGACGGCGTCATCATCAACCTCAAGTCCGAGGTAATTCGCAAGATCAGGATCAGCGGCGACGCCGGCAGCGGCGTTGGCGTCGGTGACTAAATAGGCAGCTTCTAAAGCGTTGTTGGCTGCAGCGAGGGCTTGGTCGGTGTTGTTGAGGACTTCCGCGACGCTGACGCCGACTTGGACTGCGGAGTTGCGGGCGACGTTGGCCGCCAAGGCGCTTAAGATGGAGTAGGCCACCGTTTGTTGGACAGGACCAGCAATAGCGGCGCGGAAGAATGCCGCTACAGCGACGATAGCGGCGTTGCCCGTGGCAGCTTCCCCGGCTACAGCGTCTGCGGCTGGGGCTTCAGCGGCTTCCAAGGCGGCCTCGGCTTCAGCGGCTGCGGCTGTGGCTTCAGCGGCGTTGTCGGCGTGCGAGGGGGCTGCGACGTCGGGCGCGAGGCCTTCCAAGGCTGCCTCGGTTGTCGGCGTGCGAGAGTGCTGCGACGTCGGGCGGGTAACGAGTATTATGCCAACAGTAGTAGCAATGGCAGCGACAGTAACCACAGATGTCCACAAATTCTTACTCATGGTTGTCGATTTTCAATTGTGTGTAGGATATGAGAGATGAGAGTAGAGAGGGGTGTGAAGGGGAGAAGGAATATAAGAGTAGAGTGGGAGGATAAAACAAAATGTAACAAACCTGCTCTATAGCAGAGCCTGTCTCTGTACGTAGTTTCACCTTGAGGTGCAGGACAGCATACTCTATAGCAGAGCCTGCTCCGGAATATTGGGTCTGGAGCAGCAGAAACAGAGTTACATAGAGTGTCAAAGCAGAAGCTTACGATTTTATGAAACTGGTAGTATTTATTTGTAAGACCTTGTCATATGGAGGGACCATGTTAGCGACATTACGCACCACAAACGCCTCCCCCGGTTGGATGAATCCGAGCATGCAAAGATCATATACTGCAGCGGATAACTGATCGATATGAATCATTTACACCTTATGGGTCGAGTCAAGACTCGAGAGTATGTACCTTGGGAGTCTGGCCTCTAGCGTGTTCGAAATGTGTACCTTGGGAGTCTGGCCTCTGGCGTGGTCGATTCCAGGATCACAACAAAAGAAATTGATAGCTCCCAATTGCAACAGATAAGGTTTAGCTATGATTTTAAATAATAATGTATTGATATTAAATTAATTTATCATAATATTAATATTTAAATGAAATTGAAATGAGCATGCAACTAAATATAAAATTTAGAAATTTTAATTAGTGAACTAAATAAGCCATAAGTTTTAATGAGTAGTTCGATACTAATTAATCGTTATTTTATAAAACTATTGTACAACTTAAATCACTAAAATAAAGTATACTATAGAATGGTTATTGAATCATGAGTTAAAGCTATTTGGATAAAGTAGAGTTTGAAAAAGTTGACCCAATACGTCGCCGTTTAAATAGCACAGCATCCCCTGTCGTGTTTTCACTACAGCGGGGATCCACTCCCGAGCAACCGACCTTAATTTCAAGGGGGTAGATTTCCTAAAACACAGCACAATATGTAGTGCTCAATACGCACAAATTCATGAACAAAACGCAAACTTCTATCACCATTCTCTTTCTTCATATTTTTCAATATTTTAATTCTTATTTCTTTCTTGTTTTCATATTACTAAAAAGCATCTCTTTCTTCATCTTTTTCAATATTTTAATTCTTATTTCTTTCTTGTTTTCATACTATATTACTAAATAATGAAGACATTGTATTATATTTAGCTCAAAAATATTGCATACTTAATTATTTTTTTCTTTCTTAAACAACGAAATTTTGGTGAAATCTGAAAATATAATTGTAGTTATCATTTTTAATAAAATATTTTTAAAAATGATAGCTATAAATTAAGTCATACAGTAGTACTCCCTCCGTCTCGCACTACTCGCACATTTCCTTTTGGGCACGGAGATTAAGGAATGAGTGATAGACAAAGTCAACAATTACGGCTGTAGGTATAAATTGTTACTAAAAATGAAAAGAGTGCAAATAACTTGGGACGCCCAGAAAGGAAACAAGTGCAAGTAGTGCGGGACGGATGGAGTATTTAAAATTGAATGATAAATATATGCCCCAATTGAATGTTAATCAAATCATCAAATATATAAAATATGGAGTATTAAAAATAAAAATCAAGGGTAACATATTTTTGAGATAAGTATTTTATTTCAATAATGATAACTATAATTAATACAACTAATATTTAAAACTGAAAGATAAAAATATGCCCCATTAAATATTATTCAAATCAGAAAAAAATGTTAATCAAATCATCAGATATGATGTGAATTTTTTCTTCTTCAGCCCACGTACTTCTCCTTATATAGTTAGGATTTGATTAGTTAGGATTTGATGTGAATTTTATCTTCCTTAATTATACTTAGTATTTAATTTATTTCGATGTTGATTAGGATTTGTTATAAATCCTATACTATAAATATGTACGAAAAGAATTATTTTATTTATTCGCATTATTGTAATTAATTTTGATAAAAAAGATATAGTAGTATGATTTTATTTTATTTTCTAAATTTGACATAATGTATATGCGTAAATATTTGAATATAACTTTTCTTTGGGTCTCTAAATGTATGAAATCACCTTAGTACAAAAAATTTAAATTATTTATAAATGACTTGTTCAAATTTGGCCTCGTATATTGTTGAGATAATATACTAACACTTGATCTACTTGTTAGATAGGAGAATACAATATTCATTTTTTGAAATTTCATCAAAGTAGAAAACCGATCAGGTACATCCCTAACTGAATACGAACTTTTCGATTAGGATTTGATATAGTCATATAGGAATATCTCCCAAATCCTATAGTATAAATATGTACGAAAAGATTATTATCATCTTAGTTTCTATCCCTAATTTATTCTTACTTTTCATAAGCCGCCGTAATAAGGAGACACGCGATTCGCAAGAAATATGGTTACCGCAAGAAATATGGAGAGAGATCCTTTCGAGACTCCCGAACAGATGCATTATGAGGTGTCGGACCGTTTGTAAGTCATGGCGTGATCTAATAGAAGGGGATGGTCTACTTGTGAAACAATTCATGGCTTTCGTTCGTCGAGACAAGAAGGGGTATGCAGTGGCTAATGAGGACGGCCGACCACTTTTTCAATTCGACTTGCCCCCTTCTTCAACTCCTCACCATCGGTTTGTACTTAGTTCAGTTGATGGTTTGCTTTTGTTGTGGGATGGATTGGATGATAATAATGATATTCTCTTCGTAGTCAATCCAATGACTCGTGAATATATTGATCTTCCTCCTCTACCTGCACGTAGGTGTCTATTTGGATTTGGGGTGAGCAAATTAAGTGGACAATATAAGATTTTATGTGTCGATGAATCTAGGTTCTGTCATGTGTACACTCTAGGAGGAGAATGTTCATGGAGAAGGATCCCAGCACCAGCGGCAATTAGGCTGCCTCACGCGCTAAAGATTACATATAGACCGTCACTTGATTATGCTATATTTTTGAACGGAAATATTCACTGGCTTGCATGTGACCTTGAGAATAATTTTTTGATTTGTTGCTTTGATCTTGAAACAGAGCTCTTCACCAGTTTTCCTCTTAAGGATCCACCCCTTCTCAAGGTTATATTTATAGTTCCTGCACAGTGGTGGCGTCGGGTTTTATTATGTCGGTATCAGCTATGCATTTTAGAGGGTCGACTATGTATATGCGATGCATTGCATTTAGGACGTACTAAAATTTGGAAGATGGACAAGTATGGAGATCCAAGTTCTTGGATAATGGAATATAACTTCGAATTTCCATTACATGCCACTCAAGTTATCACTCCGCTCACAGTTTTGACAAATGGCGACTTGTTGTTCTTTAGTAAACATATGTTATTTATCTACTCTAAAAACACTGAAGCATATGCACTATGTGATTTTCTTTTACATTATGTCTCTTCTACTTTTCCTAGCATCATTCTTTATACCCCAAGCTTTTTTTCGCTCAAAACATTGGGGCTTCACAATGTTCAATCATTACGTTTTCATTAGGAACATTTTTTTAATTTTAGAGATTTTATAATAGTTGTTCAACTAATAAATATTCCATTAGGAACAATTTTTTACTTTTTGGGGTGTTTTGTACTATTTCTTCCGGTATTCAATCGAAATACATCACATAGATGATTGAGCCATGTGTAGAAAAAGCTTTTCATTCTTGATTTGAGCGGACATATCTTCATATGTACTATGATCAAGATGATATAATAATGAAAATACATAATCTCCTATCATATTATAACGAGGCTATATAGCAAATCATAGCCTAATACAAAAATATAGTAGTATTAATAAAGTGTCAATCAATCAAAGAATCACTAATAAACGGTACGGTCAATCATTTAATTTCATATTCAATATAGTACTCCTACATACTAATTCACCGTTGCTTCTCCCATAAAATTGCGTGGTTGATTTTCAATGTTCGGCTAGTAGTTTGTTTTAGATTTTCAATGACACGATCGAAGTCTCCTTCCCTAATCTGTAACCTACTTTTACGGCTGCGAACAACAACATAATCGCCTAATTACAGCTTCAAAATCAAACCACAAAGGAATTTACAACATACGACTACAATTTCATGTTTCTCCTCTTTTATCCATTCAAATTCCAATCCAACACATAAAATTAGGAATTGATCTTGCCCAGATAAAGTAGTAGTAATTAGGTGCAGATGTTTATCAATGAAATATAGTGGAAGGCAGTTAATAAATGATCGTGTGTATAGTATATGTGTGCCAAAAAACCAGTTTTATTTAAATAATACTAATATTTATTTTAAAACGATATTTTCCTAAATACTTCCAAAACTCCCCCTATATTTTTATTTGGATTAGATTATAATAATTAATTAAATTTAACCACTTATCAAGTTTCAATTACATATATATATTTTTAGAGATTTATTTGTAACCATATTATTATTTTATTAACACCTTACTCAATAATAGGCTGAATTTGGGATATAATTAGTCAATGTCATTTGAATCAAATTAAATTATATACCCAACGGAAATTATTTTTATTGACATGTGTTTGTGATTGATCTGTAGTATAAATCGAAAAGGGATTTAAATGATATGCGATTTGTGTGCAATTTTTAGTTTAAAACTTATTGATTATATGAGTTTTTATTGGTACATTAAATTGCTTTTGTATAAATTTGTGAATTTAGAACTTGAAATAATAATAATGTTTCTTATTCAGTACAGTGCAGTACTATATATGAATTCACAGTTTTGAATTAATGCAAATAGAAAATCAATTGAGCCGTACATGGATGTGATACTAGTATAGGATAAAGTACAGATGAAGTAAATATATTAACTATTTATCTGACAGCAATATATCTTATTCTTCACCACTTCACTCCATCCCACTAAACAACCATTTTTTTCATAATGTCCACTCCATCCCACTAAACAACCATTTTTTTCATCCACGTTTTCTATATTTTGAGAAATGGAATTCTTACCTTCACCTCTATCGACATTATGTGTGTTTACCGTCATTTAATTGTGTTTCATGATGTTATATTTTTTAATTATTTTTTGAGAAAACTATATTACTATTACCCCTAAACTATGAAAATTATTGAGTTGAGAAGAGTTCTAAATTATCTAATCCAAGTAGATCATATTATCGTCTCTTACACGCTAATTGTTTTTGTTTTTTTTAAATGAGTTACTGTATTGTTTTGTGTGTAAGAATAAAACAATTTATCATAAATTGGAGTGACACACTATCAAACATACCATTAACATTTTATTTGAGTTAGTACGAAGGAAAATGCCCGTCAAGCAAAAGAAAGATTCAATCAAATATTTGTGTGAGTTTATTATGATTGTGCCATCTTGTTGGAATGGATTTAAATATGTCACAGTGTTAGTTCGCTGTCGGACTCGTGGGGAATAACATCATATAATAGGATTAATAGTTTACGAATTAAAAAACAATTAATCAAAAGTTTCTTTGTATTTGAATTTAAAGGTCTTGCGAATTGAGATATCTTTGATAATATGAAGATTATGAATTGGAATAGACGACATATATAAAGCTCTGAAATATATAAAATAAAGCCTTAGGTTTGATTTCCCCTTTAAGTAAGGCTTTGAGTTAACTATGCTACATTGCTTCATCCAACCATCAATTCAGTATAATAATCTCTTCACTCTTTCGCACGCAATCTACCAATAATTGTAATTTGTGTGTACCAATATAAATTAATGTGATGCAAATATTCTAAGTAATAAGTACATTGATGCAGAAGTAAGAAGAATAATTATTATTCCAATTTATGACTAAAGAATGTACATATATAATCTGGAAAGCGTCATTTTTCACATGTGAAATAATTATAAATAGCATTTTCACTCTTCCACAAGTGAAATAACTTATTTTTACGTATTTAATCTGGATAGTTTATATTATGACTAGTTTTGCGTTCTTCCATGTTACTTATTATGTACTCCGTATGACAGATTTTCATCCTTTGTACTCCAATTACTAATAATATTATAATGTGTCATTCGTATAATGTAGTAAACTAGTGGAGTAGTAATATTTTTTTACTTTTTTCCCATCTTTTTTTTTCCTCATATTTTCATATCCCTCTTTTCTTATGATAAAATACTCACAAATGAATACAGCACTTAACATATGGAGTATTAGAGTTTCGTATGAATACAACACTAAACATTTTACATAAAGTAAAACTTAGGACAAAAACATATAGAGTTTTCGAATCGGGTGTGATCTGTTGCTAACTTTTCTTAAATTACTAACTTGCTAATTCATCAACGTAGTATATTAAAAATGTCACCACGATGATACTGAAATATCAACATAAAGTTAAGTTGATATTTTAATATATTGTGTTGACATTAATATTTAAATGTCAACGCAGTTTATCAAAATGTCAATACAAATATGTATTGACATTTAATTTGATCGTGCTGACATTTTTAATACACTACAATGATGAGTTAGCAAGTTAGCAATTTAAGAAAAGTTGGCATGATAACGCACCCCGTTTCAAACATTTTTATCTCCATAAGAAATTTCTTTGTCTATATATATAAAATGCAAAAAAGTCTATTTAAGGAGAAATTCCACTCCAGCTATGCACTCATGTTTGTGGTAGACTGGTAGACAGTTATTATTCGACGTTGCTTGATAAAGATAAGTGATGAATATGAAAGCTCGAGAATTTCAATTTCAATTTTACGCAAATTTTAACTCTTGTAGTATGAAATATTCACATTTTTGTGAAAAAATTAATCATTATTTCTGTTTTATTTTACTCATTCCAATCTTACCTTTAAAACTCCTGTAGTGCATTCAAAAAAAAATTTCCAAAAAGCAGCATGTGGATTTGTTATCTGGGAACGAATTGTGATGCAAAATGGGATTTACTTTTTCATAAGATCGAAGTGCATCATCTGTTCTATTGTTATACTCCCTCCGTCTCACAAAAGAGGTCACACTTTCCTTTTTAGTTTGTCGCACAAAAGATGTCACATTTTCATTTTTAGAAAAAGTTATCTCTCATATAAAAATTATATTTTCTCTCTCCATCTAACACACAAAACAAAACCTCCTAAAATCACGTGCCATCTCATATGTGTGACATCTTTTGTGGGACGAAGGGAGTATTTTCTTTGGTTGTGTATATAGATATTATTGCCAATTTGCCATACGTTATTAGCGTAATAATCTATAATATCCTAATTAACTTTTTGATTATTTATGCATCTTATTTATAGTTGCTCTTCAGACCTTGATCATTGCCTTGCTATTTCATCACATTGGAACATATACTACTATCTTTCTTTCTCAAAATACGAAAAAAAATATTTTGGAATAATTTAATAAGTTTGTTAAATAATTCCTAGACTTTCTTTAAATTATTACTCCCTCTGTTCCATAGTAATAGAGTCATTTTCCTTTTTAGTAAAAGTCAACACATTTTTCCATACCTACTTTACTCTTTCTTACTTTTTTCTCTTTTCATATTTCTATCTTTTTTATTTTTCACTTTATTATCCATTTACTTAACCCAACTAACATAATTTTTCTTAATCTCCGTGCAAAAAAGAAACGACCTCTGTTACTATGGAAACGAGGGAGTAAATGTGTACACCGACTTTTGTCACGCATCATCATTTCTCATGATTGCAAATGGCATTTTGCATACCTTATCTTTCCCATTTTTCAAAAAAATCGAAACAGTTTCTATTGTTTCCGATTCTACCTTAATGTAGAAAGGAAAAGAAAAGTTTCGTAATCCATGCTGATTTACAACAAATTAAGCTCAACAACTTGATTAATTTCATCAAAATATCAACATCACAACTACAAAAATGCATTACATATTTAATTTCCTGTTAGAATGTGGTAGATCATCCCATATGGAGTAAAATACTAGCGCAGCGCCGATCCGGTCGAATTGCTTTTCTCGCACAACGCTCTCCAGCTCGTCTTCCTCCGACGAGGAGCACGACGGCGCGCGATCGCGATCCTCTTCGGCGAAGAGATTTCTCAGCGGAATCGGTTCCGATTGCTCGGTTCCGCCGCTGATTTGTATCAAATCGCGGCTGAATACGGGGAAAACCGGTCCGTCGTGGTGGAATTCCGCGGCGGAGACCTCCTTGTAATTATCGTAGCGCAGCAGAGCGAATTCGAAATCATCGTCTCCGGCGGCGACTCGGACCGCGATCTCTGCTAATCGATCGGATGAGTAGCTGCTGAA
>NW_024599149.1:0-15088 GCF_004379255.2 Salvia splendens | reverse complement strand
GCTGAAAAGTGAAATTGCAACGAACAAATCAAGGGTGGCCAACAAAACTTGACGAGAAAACGACAAAGTGCAAGAAAAAACATAAAAGCTTACTTTATGATCAACCGAGAGTGCGATTGGCTCTTTACCACGGTAAAGGACAGCCCTCGAATCTCCACAGTTAGCAACTATAATATGGGATGAACAAACAACTGCAACAACCGCTGTGGATCCAACAGTTTCAGGGGCAACGGGTTCAGAGGCGCAATTAGACACAATTGCATCTTCTACGGGTATGACTCGGCTAACCTTTCCACTGACCTCGTCATCGACCTCTTTAAAGCAACTATTGAACACCTTCTCCCATTGCACTTGTCGAGCATCTTGGGAGGCTTGGCTGCTCCCGTTAACCAGATTATCTTTGACATTTATTATCTTGTCTCTTAAAGCTAAATGGAGACGCTCACGACAATAATTTGCAACCTATAAAACTGATGCTATTAGCAATGAATCAATAAAAGGAGAATAAGTAACCGTCTTCTCAACAAACTCACCTCCCAATCTCTACAAATATTACTAAACAATTCGGCTTCTATTTCTTATGCAACGGTCTAAAAGCTTATAATAGTAAAACGAGCGCAGCCAACCAAAAAAAATAATATATAAAGCAAAAACAGAAATTTAAATACCAATATATACACAAACAAAAACCTGCTCACATGATAACATGAGAAAAATTGCGTTATAACCGACTATTTATTTATTACTATATCATGACATCTGCGACGAGAAAGAAAAAAACGACATAAAGAAGCCTCACAGACCTGAGATCCACCATGACCATCGTATACCCCAAAAAAGTGTGAGGTGAGGTGAGTCAGAGTTTGACTTATCCCGTCTATCTTATAGTCACCGATGAACATCTTGATGGGAATTTTCATGAATAGAGGAACGGCTACAACAGCATCTTCCATCTCCGGCCTATGTCCAATGATGGAAACCGAACCCCAAAGAGGCAGACAATCCAACTCGTAGACACTCTTAACCCCTCCTTTGCTAGGATTTTTTTCATTGGATAACTTGAGAGAAACTACCGAAGCCTTTATAGTAGGCCCGCTCGAGCATTCTTCATCTTGTGTAGTAGCTACTGTGAGGTTATCGTGAGATAACCTCCGCTTAGTGTTTCTATCTTCCACACTGATGACTTTTGCAACTATCTGGCCGTTATCAACGCCCTCGATCTCGACAGCAATGGGTAAGCTGGACTCCGGTGTGGTATCTAAAGGCACGGTTAAATCCGAGCAAGAATCTAAGGGGACCAACTCCACACTACTCAAGTCAGGGCCTTCCCCGATTGAAAGAACCTCGTCTTCTTCACTTTCCTGAACATCACTACTGAACTGATAATTTTCAGCCATCGTCTGTGACAGATCACGTTTCGCCTCACTTCCCTGGGGCACTACTGGAACATTGCTGCTTTCCGTGTTATCCGAACTAGAACGAGAAACATCATCCAGCATCATTGCTGCCTCTGTCTCTAGCTTGAGCCGTGCAGTCTCCTTGTGACTTTCGCACACGGGGTTACCTAAGCTAACTGTAACTGCAATCGTTGGACACATCTCGTCCATCAATTAGCTCTCTTGAGGCTACACAAGCTTCTAATCGAATCGGAGACATGCATTAGCCAGATCACGAGGTTGAAAAGCAACAATTCGCGAGCTAACAAGCTGATATCCCACCTCACAAAGAACTAAACAAGGTAAAATAGAATAACACCACATGAATCAACAAAACAGATTCCCAAGAAACAGAACAAACTAATACAACAGAGATCTAAACAAAAATAAATCAGATATATAAAGCACAAAGTTTTTTTTTCAAGAATCTGATATCAAATTCTTCCACTTCAACAAGAAATCACAACCCTCTTATATAGTAGTAATTCACAAGAGATGCAGAAAAGGACAAATAACAAACCCTTATCCGAATCCAGGAATTCGTGAGAAACAACATAGGAAGAAAAAGGAAACCAAACTCATCAAGATTCACAAGAAAACACTCACAAAGATGCTAACTTTTTGCCACATGGAACACAGGTTTCATGGATCTAAGGCAACAATTTTCAGCCTCTCAATTATAATCAAACAAATCTCTGACTTCCCCCCAAAAACAATCAAGATTCAATCTTTAACAACAATTACTTCATAAAGCAGGAAACCCACAAATTAATAACAAAAGGAGCTGAACTATCACATCCAAGAACCATTTTTTTTCACCTGGGATCAAAGTAAAATATGAAAAAATGAAGGAATCTTACCAAGAATCGATGTGAAGAAGCATCACAAACATGCCAAGACTAGAAATGACTCCAGGGTTAGCTCAGAAATAATGCAGATTTAATTTTTTTTATGTGTTCACATCCTTTAAGCTTCAAGCTTGAGGAATTGAGAGGAGAGAGGGGGGGTGGAGAGAGAGAGAGATGTGTGTGGAAAAGCTTTTAGGAATTGAAGAACTGCTACAATGGACACGTGTAGACTCAATTATCTTACTCCAATCAATGCTTTTGAGTAGAAAAGGAAATGAAAATTACAGATTAAAAAAAATAAGAGAAAAAATACTCTTAGGATTGTGCTTACAATAAATATTTCTCAGCCTCTTCATGACATGGACATGAAGCACACCACCTGTCCTCACTACTATAAATAGAATAAAATATATATTTAAAAAAAACAGATGCAACATTCCATAAGCAAATTTTATATTCAAGGGTGGTTGTAGGTGAGGAGGGCCATTCTCCAGCCATATCAAATCAATAGTAATTTTTTTTCTATTTTCATCTTGTTTTATAAATGAATATTGAATTGTGAGAATTTTATTTAAATCTAGTTGGATTTGTACTTGAAAATTGTATCCACCCAAATGAATGGGAGTTAATAATTTTGACAAAAACTTGTACTATGTGTAATTATCAACTGAGACACTTAATCATAAATATGCTTAAATTTGACGATAAATAGTGTTTATAGTGATTCTTTTTATGCAAACAACTTTTTCTATAATTTTTAATGAACTTTTCATTTAATAGACTTTATTTTGTCCGTGATTTAGTAGTGGATTTATAACATAATTTTAAGAAATTAATTGATCCGGTGAAAATTATTTGTAATCTGTAGTGAACGAAAGAGAAAAGGATAAGTACATTTTTTTAACTTAATAAAAGGTGAACGTGAAATTATAATTTCATTACACAAAGTTAAAAAATGTCAATTTCTTCATCACTAATTAAAGAAAGAAATCTCATTTCTAATTACAAACTCTTACCTTCTTTATTGTAATTACGATAAATCATAAGAGCATCCACAACGGTGGACGCCGGCCGCGCATCCGTCCGTGCCAACGGCAAGGACGAGGCTCGCCGCCGCTGCGCTCGCGCCGTGCCAGCGAGCAGGCGACGTGGCGGCACGCGATTGGGCAACGGCATAGCCGTTTTTATATTTTAAATCCATTTTTTTATTTTAAATAATGATAAAAAATAAAAGTAAAATATTTTCCAAATCTAAAAAATATGGCCGTTTTTTGCCCATTTTTCTGAATTTTTTTTTATTTTTTTTATTTTTTTTCCCCAAAATCATTTATAAATACACACATTCATCATCCATTTATCACATCAAATCATCTCTCATTTATAATTCTCATACAAACTATCAACACATTCATCCCTCACTCAAAAACCTCAAATGGATTTCACCCATCTTATGGCGGAAGCGGAGCGCGAAGAACAAGAATACTACGAACAACATCGTGCCGCTTACGAAGCATATGTCGCGACGAATACCCCCGCTCCTCCTCCTCAACGAACTAGATCAACTCGCCGCTACATCCATAGTGACCGGGAGGGAGCCCATGAAAGGCTCATTGCCGACTACTTTGCCGACCAGCCGCGGTTTCCGGCAGATTACTTCTGGCGTCGTTTTCGCATGTCAAAGCGCTTGTTTATGCGAATTGTCAACACATTGTCCGCACGTGTTGAATTATTCCAAACAGGTCCAGATGCAGCCGGCCGGCAAAGTATCACGTCGTTGCAGAAGTGTACGTGTGCCATCCGACAACTCGCTACTGGGCAAACGGCCGACATCTTCGACGAGTATTTGCATATCGGTGAGTCCACTGGAATCCTTTGTCTAAAGAATTTTTGCGAGGGTGTTCGTTCAGCTTTCAGGGATGAATTCCTTCGGGTACCCACCACCGATGATTGTCAACGGTTGCTTCGTCTTCACGAATCAGTCCATGGCTTTCCCGGAATGCTTGGCAGCATTGACTGCATGCATTGGAGGTGGAAGAATTGTCCGACTGCTTGGAGGGGGCAACACTTAAGCGGTCACAAAGGCGGCGGCCCAACACTTATCCTTGAGGCGGTCGCTGACTAACGCCTATGGATTTGGCATGCATATTTCGGCGTTGTCGGATCCAACAACGACTTGAACGTGCTCTATTCGTCACCCCTCTTCAATGATGTGATGAATGGTGTAGCACCGGCGATCGACTTCACTGTCAACGAAACTACATACCACATGTGTTACTATCTCGCCGATGGTATCTACCCAAGGTGGTCAACTTTCGTGAAGAGGCTCAGCAACCCGCACGACCCGAGACGGGTTCTTTATGCGCAGCCTCAAGAGTCCGCGCGGATAGACGTCAAAAGAGCCTTCGGGGTCCTTCAAGCCCGATTCAACATTGTGAAGGCCCCGGCTCGGCTGTGGTACGTGAATAATATAACCGACATCATGTTCACGTGTATTATCTTACACAACATGATTATAGCTGACGAAGGGCCGAGGGCGGCTAGCTTCTACGACGGGGATGAAGCCGGAAGCTCAACAGCGAGGTCTCCCCCACGCCGAGATGAGCATACGACGGTTGGCCAGAAGATCGAGACAAGGCACACAATGCGCGATACCCGAACCCACATTCAGCTACAAGAAGACCTAATCAAACACATGTGGGCGAAATTCGAAAACGAGTAGTGGTTTTTTTAATTTTTAGTATTTTAATTATATAATTTAGAATTTTTAGGATTTTAATTATGTCGTTTTTATTTTATTTGTCATTTGTAATATTATTTAGGTTTTTTTAATGAATTTAGTATTATGGAAATGTTTTGTTTAATTGAATTTTAAATTAATTGTGCTCGTTCTTGTGGAAGAGCACAGCTGTGGGTGTTGTGCTCTTGCCACAGAGCATGCAGAAAAAGTGGGCCCAGGCCTACAACCGTGCCGCTGGCAAGAGCAGGATGCTCTAAGCCGCTTTTTTAGAAATCCAACTAAAAACGCTCCACGTTGACAGAATCTATTCGTTATAAACTTAACTCAATTCAAGAAATTCAAGATTTAATAAGAATGAAAAGACAATAAATATTTTTTGCTCAAATAAGAAAAGAAATGTAGATTATCATTAAATGAGTTTTAATTATTTTGTGTATCAAAAATATCCAATGGTGACTGACTGTCTGACACAGACCCACCGCCCCACAACTCAGTCGGCTGGCTCGTGTCTACGTGGCCCAATCAAAACTAGAGAGGGAGAGAGAATTAACTTATATTTGCTCACTTTTTTTCAATTTTCAACTAATTTCAGTTACAATGAAATTATAGCTTTTTCAAAGGTTCCAAAAACAAATTGTAGTTTAAATATTACACCCATGTAATTATTATCTAGTAAAGACCATAGAATGAAGTGGTGCATCTATGATTTTTATTTTAATGAGGATCGTGTGACAAATAATTACTTCTTTAATTAGAGCGAATCTTATTTGGCACGTAATAGTATGTAGTGTTGTTTTATGAGTTAAATGGAAAAAAAAATTAAAGTATTATAAAAGAGAATAAAATAGAGATAGTGATATTTTCATTTAAAAAATGTGTCATTTAGACTGATGCATCTCAAAAAACAAAATGCATCTCCTAAAGTGAGTACATATTATGAAAAAATATACTAAAATTACTCCACTATATTGTTAGAGCATCCACAGTGGGGCGGACGATAGTACGCCCGATGCATCATGCGGGCTATCGTTCGCCACTATAGTCATGCGGACAATGCCCGATGCATCGTCCGCGGACGATGGCGTCGGAACACGCATCGTCTGCTGTATCTTCCGCCCCACTGCGAGTCACGCGGACGATGCAACGCGTTTTCTTTTTTTTTGATATTTTTATCTATTTAAACCCTCATTTCTCTTCCATTTCCCACACCAATAATTCTCTCACATCTCTCACTTTCCTCACACACCAATATTTCACTCCCAATCTTTCTCACTGAAAAAAATGAAACCCGACAACGATTGGAGTTCACTCCCAATCTTTCTCCCAATCTTCGTAGTGTAATGTTTGAATTTTAATGAAATGAAGTTTTTTTCCAATTTTTGTAGTGTTTTAAATATTCAAATAAATAAAATGCTTAGGGCGGCCTATAGGGCATCCCACTGCAGGTGGAAGAGTATGAGGATGAAATGTTGATGTGGCGGAGCATAAGGCGGACTATAGGGCGCCCCACTGTGGATGCACTTAGATTTCAAAGTTATACATTTCAAAATACAAAAGCAAATCACACAATATTTAATTTATTTTTCGATGAGCCTTTGTTTCTTCCGAGCAAGGATAACCTTGTCAGCATAAATTTGTAGAAACATAGCAATATTATAAAAGTGGCTAAAAACAATCATTCAAAGATTGTCCATCTAAAAAAAGTAAAAAATGAGAAATATAAATGAAAAATTGGTGAAAAGTTTTCATAAATAGAAATGGAAATATGAACAAATATAAAAAAATGAATCTATTTTTCGTAAATAAAGGAAATATGAATTTTGTGGCAGATTTAATAATAATAATAATAATAATATAGTATTGGGGTAAAAATTGTACTCTTTGTCCTTTTATGCACCAATGAAAAAATGTGGTTTGCCTAATGAATAAATCATAAATTGCACCATTTTACGTCATTAGTCTTACATCATACTGGGACCTAGTTTTCGAATTAATCCCACAAAATAAACCAAAAGCAAAAGAAAAAAAATAATTATCACATTGACCTTCTACTTGGTTCTTGCCCACATTATGAAGATAAAGATTGCACCACCAAAAGGATTTTGGTTCACTTAAATACAAGATGTGATTATTAGTTATATCTTGCAAGAATACTTTTTATTGATGTAATCTTTTGATAAATACATCACTAAGATTTAAATAAACTAAATTCGACGCATAAATTATATTCTCCATGATTGTTTGGACTTTATTCAACTTTAAATATGATTATATATTTCCCATCAATATGGTTTTTGTAATTTTTCTTTTCTTTTTGCTCATAACGACTATTTAGAGTGAAATGATTTTGTAAGAGCATCCACAATAGCGTCTAGCGCACCGCCTAGCCGAGCGCTGGCGCTAGGCGGTGAGCTAGGCGAACTATTGCAACCGCCTAGCCGATTTCGCGGAAAAAAACCGCCTAGCGCTCGGCGGTTCCGCGGCGCTAGACGGTGCGCTAGGCGATCCGCTAGGCGATCCGCTAGGCGCTATTGCAGCGTCCGGATCGCTTAGCGCACCGCCTAGCGCGAATTTTTAATTTTTTTTTAATTACGAAACACTATATATACGCGACTTGCCTGTCATTTTCATTCGCACCACTTGTATTAACGAGTACTCTCTCTATCTAAATTTCTGTACAAGATTAACAACGGTAAATGAATCTCAACAACGAGCCTACTTCAGGGAGTAGCGGATCTCAAACTCCCCCGATCCCCGTGGGAGGTGGATGGAGTCAGATGCACCCGAGTCAGATGCACCCATACTACAACATGTACCCGTGGCAGCAGATGATGCCTGGGATACCAGCGGGGGGGAGTCCGCCGGGGGCGTTTCCGGCGATGTCGGGGTGGACACCCAGTGTCCAGATGCCGGGGTGGGCACCCGGAATGCAGATGATGCCCGAGGGGGTACCGGCGACACAGGGGACGCCGGGGGACGTCTATCGCCCCAGTGTTGATTTTTCGACTGGTTCGTCGCACACATCGACGCCAACGGAGGCTGCGCCTCCGGCCCAGTTTGACACTTTCTCCTTCGATGACTTGGGGATAGATCTTTCTGGTATTCCGGATGCTCCCGTTCAAATGGGGGGTGCAGGGCGGGGTCGGGGCGCCCCAAAGAAGAAAGGCAAGGGGAAAAGGGTCGGCGAGTCCTCGCAGCCGGGTGAGGACGACAACGCGGTACGGAGGAGGTGGACGGACGCGGAGAACGTCGCGCTGTCCAAGGCGTGGGTGAGTGTTTGCGACGATCCTCTCGTTTCGAACAACCAGAGGATCGTCAACTTGTGGGGCAAGATAGCAGCAGCCTACCAGAGGTTTTGCCCGGAGGGGAGACCAAGCAATGGGGAGGATTGCCGGAAGGCGTGGGACCGAATCAGGGTTGCGGTCTCCCGATTTGCGGGCTTGTACACCAACGCCCTCCGCATGATGAGCAGTGGGCAAACTGAGGACGACTGCAGGAGGATAGCGGAGAAAGCCTTCCCCCTGAAGGGGGTGTACAAGGACTTCACCTACTGGAACTGCTATCTTGTGCTGAACGACTCCGAGAAGTTCCGAGTAGGTGTCGACTCTGGCTGGCCGAAGAAGCAACGACTGAACTATTCCGGTGATTTCAGCGGCAGTAGCGGTGGTTCCCACGACCTCCCTGAGACGGCCCAGAAGGTCCCGACCCCTCGTTCGTTTGCTCGTCGTACTCGCCCGGTTGGGAACATGCGGGCTCAACGGGAGGCGATGCGGGTCGTCGGGGGTTCACAGGAGGTCCAGTCGGCATCCCCCCTTGGCCAATCCACAGCAGATCTCAAATTCTTCGCGCGTCAACAAACGCACGCTCAGATGGTCAAGACGATGGCCGAATGGCGGGCGGCGGTGGACCCCGTGGAGAAGAGTTTGCTTCAAACATTGCTCCTGAGCATGCAAGAGGATTTGGAGGCGGCACGGAGGGAAGCTGCCGGGAGTAGAGGCGACGGCGACGGAGGCGGAGGCGATGGTGGCGACAGCGACGGAGGAGACGACGACGGCGACGAGGAGTGAATTATTGTACTTTTTTTAATTATTGTACTTTTTTTTAATTATTGTAATATTTTTAAATTATTGTACTTTTTAAATTTTTAATAGTATTATTAATGTTTCCCGTATATGTCTCGTAAATTAAATTCCGTATATTGTGTGATTGTTAATTATGTCATTTTATATAATTGTTATTAGTGATGTGACTATTGATGTGGCTGGGCCATTTATGATGTGGCTAGGCTATGGCTGGGCTATTTATGATGTGGCAGGAGGATTTTTAGTGCTGATGATGTGGCAGTGGCTAGGCTATGGCTAGGCTATTGCTGGGCTATTCCTATTGTGGATGGCCTAATAGTTGAAGTTGATTAGAATATTGTAGAAAAAGTATTGTGTAAAATTGTAGAACGAGTGAAAATGTGTTTCAATAATCATGTTTGAATTCAAATTTACTACTCATGTATCATTGAATAAGAGTTCTGAATCTAAATATCTGTATGTAGGGTTTGCTTGAAAGGCTAATTAGTTATCTATTGATAAACCATCCGATTAACATCAGAGTAAATGGTTAATTGTAACGTGTTGATTATTAATAGATGGTTTGACTCGATTATTATCCCAACCTATCGATTAAGCATGCCTAATATAGTAATTAAAAATCTCAATTTCAAAATAAAAAAAGGTGTGTAATCCAATTGTACGATTTCATAGTTGACAAATACGATCTAGTGATTGCACCCTGGTTCATGATCTATCATATAAATCTCTAAGAATAATATATATATTTTTCTATTAAAAGTAATTATATGAAATTATCCCTTATAATGAGTATTATTAATATATATTGATTGTATTAGAAATGAATGATGGTGTGATATCCCATGTCTCAAGGAACACCATAGATAGTAAAACCCCTACCCCAAATATAGTCACCAAAATCAATAAAAACACAACAAGATTTCCAAAAGTTTCCGACAACGACGCCAAAACTCTCTATCTGCTCAACAACGTGCATGGGCGGGCAGCTGTGGTAGCGCACATCCAGCATAGATCCACCGCCGCTGTCCAGTGCCACCGCTGCTCTGCCCTTGCACCGTGTCTCCCTCTTGATATATATATAAATAATGGCAAATATGTATGAAGAGGGCCGAATATCGACGGTGGTGGGCATCGACAAAGACAAGAACAGCCAATCCGCCGTGAAATGGGCCCTCGAAAAATTGAGGTTGAAAGACAACCACATTCTCCTTGCCCACGTTAAAACTCAACAAGGCTTTGATTCAAGTATGTGTTTCATCTCTTTTAAATTTTTTTATTAATTAGGTAATTGGATTTGATAGATTCAGAATAGGGAAAATATTTGGAATTTGATGTAAAAGTAGTAATTCAGAAATGGGAGAAGTTTTCAAATATGGTTAAGCCATTGCTAATTCTGGTATTATGCAGATGCTGCTCGTAGAGAGGGCAGAGAGCCAACTCCAGCTGAAGCACAACAAATATTCCTTACTTATCGCGGTTTCTGTGCTCGAAAAGGGGTAAACGGCTAACCTAATTCCCGAATCGTAACTTCTAATGCATCACTGGCGAATCTAGAACATAATTTTGGGGTCGGATCCATTGGATGGAATTTTTTTGTGGTGTGAAGTGAACGAACAAAGAGGGGAAAATGTTCGTAAAAAATTAACGAGGTGTAAAATTGTCATTTCAAAACGCAACTTTTTACGCCCCCTAAATCCGCCACTGTAATGCATCATTGTGCCGCAACATCTCCTATTGTATCTACATAATTCTCCATGATGAACTTACCTTGCTTGTTTTATCTTGGTGGCTGCAGATTCATGTAAAAGAGATGGTTCTGCAAGGCCACGACGTGGCAACCACGCTTGCAGAGTTCGCCAGCCGGAACTCCATCGTGAACATGGTCGTAGGAGCTTCGAGTAGAGGTGCCTTAGCAAGGTAGCAAGCACCCCTAGCTGCATCATTTGGTCACATTCTTTCATGGAAGATTTGAATTTCTCTCTTTTTCAGGGCCTTCAAGAATCCCGATGTCCCGAGTTCTTTAATGAAGATCGCACCCGATTTCTGCAATTTGTACTCCGTGTCGAAGGCGAAGGCTCAGAAACTGAAAACTGCCAGTGAAACCGGAACTCCCGGCAGCACAACCAGCTCTGGTTCGCAAGAAAGCTCGTTTCCTGCAAAATTTCGCCCGTAAGAACTTCCTCTACACCGGTGATTTCGTTCTTGATATCACATAGATGGGCATTGAAAATGGTAGCTGTTTCTTTTCTTGATTGGCAATGTCTGTTTACAGTCAGGAGAGTTGGAAAAGCTCCTACTCTTACACGTCCGACCTGGAAGGGGGCAGGTACGGGTCGTCGACTTTCAACAGCAGAGAATCTCGTCAGATGACGCCGAGGGAGTCAGCAAACGCTAGCTATGAATCTACGGGCTTAGGCCCCAGCTATCACAGCAAAAACAATTTCTCCGGGGCCAGCGACGGTGAAAGTAGGCATATGCCTCGACCGAAGAGGCTCAACTCGAATGTACCAGACGTCCTACTGTCTATGAAGCACCACGATCTTCAGCAAGTTCGAACCAAAGACGTCAGCCCACCGTATTCCATGGCTTCTTTGAGTGATCATTCGGATATGCAGAGCTTTCCTTCGGACGTATCGTATGAACATCTAGACCAGCACCGGCTGGCAGAGTCTTTGAGCTGCTCACAAACCGCTGTAAGTTTTTTCGTCATTATAAGGATAAAAGAGATAGTAGCGCGCTAAAAAACGAACCTCTGTATTAACAGGACGTAGAGGACGAGCTCAAGAGATTGAAACACGATATGAAGCGAATCACAATGACGTATAATGCAGTCTGTCAAGAATCTGAGACGGCTTCGGTAAATGGAGATAATTTTGTAAATAAACATTAGGTATTCATGATACTCACCTGTTGTGTTGTCGCAGGACGCCAGCAACGGTGATCATTCCCAAGAGACGGCGATGGCCATGGTTGAGAGGGAGAAGTTGAAGTGTCAGGCCGCAGTCGAGCTAGCACAGACGGCACAGCGCATAGCAGAGCTGGAGTCGGTGAAGAGAATATCTGCGGAGAAGAAATTCAGAGTGGAGGCCGAAGAAAAGGAGAAGGCGATTCACGCGCTAGCACATACCGAGGTCCAGTACAGGAAGTACTCGATGGAAGACATCCAACAAGCGACAAAATACTTTGCTGGTTCAGAAAAGATCGGTGAAGGCGGGTACGGGCCTGTCTTTAAAGCGAGTCTTGACCACACACGCGTTGCCATTAAGGTTCTCAGGCCAGACATGTCACAAGGCGAAAAACAGTTCCAGAGAGAGGTCGAGGTGCTGAGCCGTATGAGGCATCCCCATATGGTTATCCTGTTAGGTGCTTGCCCCGAGTACGGTTGCCTCGTGTATGAGCACATGGAAAACGGAAGTTTAGAAGACAGGCTAAACTGCCTAAACGGCAGCGCCCCGTTGTCGTGGAGGGACCGTTTCAGGATAGCCGTAGAAATCGCCACCGCCCTGAATTTTCTGCACCGGACAAGGCCAGAGCCCCTCGTGCACCGTGACCTCAAGCCGGCCAATATCCTCTTGGACAGAAATTACGTGAGCAAGATCAGTGACGTCGGCCTATCCAGGCTGGTGCCACCAGCAGTGGCTGATTCCATCACTCAATGCTGCATGACTGCAGCTGCAGGCACGTTTTGCTACATAGATCCCGAGTATCAGCAGACGGGAATGCTGGGAACAAAATCGGACGTGTATTCGTTCGGTGTGGTGTTGCTGCAAATTCTTACCGCGAAGCCAGCTATGGGACTGACCTATGTAGTTGACTCGGCAATTGAGGATGGCAAGTTTGCGGAGGTGCTTGATCAGACGGTGAAGGACTGGCCAGTGGAGGCAGCCTTAGCCATGGCAAAATTGGCCTTACGCTGCTGTGAACTGAGGAAGAGAGATCGACCGGATCTTGATTCTGTGATATTACCAGAACTGCATAGGATAAGAGAAACAGACTCACAGATCAAACCTGAAGACAGATTCTAATAAATGCATTCACCAATTCAAATCTGTAAAGATGGCTTGCCTCAGATGGGCCGATACGACTATGTGAGAACATAATCAATAAACAGAATGTGTTTACGATGGAGATGAAGCTTGCAAATACCTTAGACGAGGTGAGAGGCGCACATTTTTACCTTTTTCCTTTTTCCTTTTTCTGCAGAACCTGAAACTTGAGCTTAAACACAGAGAAAGAGCGAGCAAGAGATTACCAAAACGAGAAGGGGTTTGGTGCCGATGTATAAATGGAACAGCAAAGCAAAGCAAATGGGGCTGTCAAAATCTTGTTTTGGCTGTGTTTGAATTAGTTTATGTAGGCGTTACAACCTATGCGGCACGGATACGGATACGCGTATCAGTATCCGAAGGATACGGATACGCGGATACGGCTCTTTCCCAAACAACCCGATACGCGGATACGTTTTAACTATTTTTTAATAAATAATAATAGTGCATAATAAATTACAAAATAGATATTCTAATGTTATTATACAAATAAAAATAATAAAATTACAAAATATTAAAAGCTAAAGTCAATTTCTTTTATGGTCGATTACACCACATCGATTTTTTGGTTATACTTATCCTATTACCAATAATATTGATCAAAATATTTATTTATAGTTACAAAATTAGACAAAGTTAATGGAGTAATAAATTGGCCCAAAAAATGAGCCCCAAATATACTCCTTTTCCATCGTGACTACTTCTTGCCCAATTCATTCTCCCATTTCCAATTTTCTTCAATCCCTAGTTGAGGCAATAGCGGCGCCTCCCCTTTCTTCTTCTCTTCTTCTTCTTCTTCTTCTTCTTCATATCCGATTAACTGTCAATTTTGTTCCCAAATCGGATTGAAGTTCGTAAATTGAAAGTTGCGAAGTTCTTCGACAGAGATGGACGTTGATTTCGAAGAGGAGAACCTCAGATCTTTGCAGATAGAGGAGGATGAAGGCCCAATACGGCCCAGCTCGCGGATACGCCGAAGGATACGTATCGAATCTGAGGTTTCCCGGCCCAATACGGCCCAGCTCGCGGATACGCCCAGGATACGTATCGACGGTGTATCCGTTGCGTATCGGTATCGGATACGTATCCGATACGTGATACGGCAACAGGGTGGCGTATCGGTGTTATATAGGTTACAACTTTCTCGAAGATAAATACAATGACTAATTTTCCTGCCATTTCTACGAAGGCACCTATCGTTTCAATATTCTCTTACATAAGAATTGATTGATGATTCGTTTCCTTAAACAAAATATCAGCAACATCAAGATTTTAAGATTTTCATATGCCCACCGCCGGCCTGCTTTCATCCATTAATGTGAAGCTTGACGTATTCCCTGAAATGGAGCTTCTTAGTTATAATCATGCATACTAACAAGTTACGAGAAATGAACTGCTTGAGAAATAATTGAAAAAATATGTATAAGTACCTTGTAATCAATCAGTTCTTGTATCAATCACAACTGGGATTAAAACCCTATTCGAAGCTGTTGAAAATTGACAAACTGTTGCGGAACTAAGAGTCAATCTTCTTAAAAATGGCACGTATCCAGCGCCTAACGAAAAACAAGAACAAAATTGCGAAAACTGAGTATAGTCAGACAGAGCACCAACTACAGAATCGACAGAAGTAGCAAAATCTTATTATACCGATCAAATGTCATATTTCGAGAGTGGTTAACTACTTGTCTGCAGTGTGTATCCAGATCCACGATGCAAAAACCAGCTTCCGCAAACAAATTTGATAAGTAATCTTCAGAGAAATAAAACGAGCACTGCAAACGAACCAACAATATTGGAACTTTAGAGTGTCAGAAAGTAGCTGAACAAAAGTAAGAAGGGTGCAGATACATACAGTGCCGTCGCCTCTATAATAAAAATTATCGCTGATCATCTGATTTCTGTTCTCTAACTTCACCTGAAAATTTGAGCTACTACA
>NW_024599148.1:0-42604 GCF_004379255.2 Salvia splendens | reverse complement strand
AAATATATTGTGTCATGCCGTATTTTGTTTTTGAGGATGTGCCTATCTGATCGCATAGCGGGGAGCGAGTCCCTACTAGAAGTTATAAGTTTAATCGAATTCGGGTTTGTCTAGGGAGCGAGTCCCTATTCAAGCTAGTGTACACAGAGGGGATCGTGCGCTAGCTTTCGAGTTGGCCGGTCCGGTGATCGAAAATGTGGCCACGTTCTCGTTTCACATAGGAGGTTCAGATATGGTACGAGGAGAGAGAAAAATGGGTTGCAACCATACTTTTGAGTGAGAAAATGTTTTGGTGACTTTGTCTTTTGTAAAACCCCGAGTTCACTTTTAAATGCTGACACAATATTTTATAAAATATTTTCGGCATGAGTCCACTGAGTGCATCAAGTACTCAGCCCTGCATTTCTTTTTAAAAATGTGCAGGTTGAGCGTGACGGGCGCGGTGGGTGTTGAGCAAGTTCGTCGAAGAAATCTAAGTGTCTAGAGTGTGTCATGTCTTCACACGTGGCATATTTCATTCTCTCAAATGCTTCCGCTAAGTAGTTGTCCTTCTTTTGAGTTCTTTTATCGCAGAGATAATATTCATTTATATGAGTTGTTGATTGTTGAGATACTCTGATTTTATTCGAGCTATTCCCATTTGTTTCGAGCTATGGTCGAGTTGCATTGTTTTCCCCTTTCTTTCCCGCTTCTTTAATCCTCCCGTAGTCATGATCAACCGGGTTTTCTATCCTTAGAAAATGCGGGCGTGACAATTTGTATGTACAAACAACACAAAAGTCAAGTTCAATCCTAATACCCTAAACCCACACAACACAGTAAATAGGTAGTTCATAATTAGAGTCTGTTACTTCATTATAATATTTTATTACTTCATTTTATCAATTTACTAATTCATAGGTTTTCACACTAGGGCATGAAACTTCATTACTATATATTTACAAACTAGTTAACTTCACATTTTAGCTGTGTACACAGTTATATGCATTTATATGAGCTACAATTATAGATACTACATTTTAGAACTACTTGCATTCTTCCTAGTTGGAGAGGAAGTTTTACCTATACATAACAAACACAGAATTAATATACAACATATCATCCACAATTATAGATAGTTCACTTGGAATACTATGTTACTTCATTATTAAGTGTTATTACTTCATTTTTTGAGTCTGTTACTTCAGTACAATGTTTTATTACTTCATTTCAGTCATAAACCCTACTGTTTAAACAGAGCATTTATATTACTTCATCATCAAAATTTATTACTTCATCTTATCAATTTACAACTTCATTGAAAAGAATATGTAGTTCATTTGTATGTGCAAACAACACAGAAGTCAAGTTCAATCCTAATACCCTAAACCCACACAACACAGTAAATAGGTAGTTCATTATTAGAGTCTGTTACTTCATTATCATGTTTTATTCCTTCATTTTATCAATTTACTACTTCATAGGTTTTCACAGTAGGGCATGAAACTTCATTACTATATATTTACATACTAGTTAACTTCACATTTTAGCTGTGTGCACAGTTATATGCATTTATATGAGCTACAGTTATAGATACTACATTTCAGAACTACTTGCATTCTTCCTAGTTGGAGAGGAAGTTTTACCTATACATAACAAACACAGAATTAATATACAACATATCATCAACAATTATAGATAGTTCACTTGGAATACTATGTTCTTCATTATTAAGTGTTATTACTTCATTTTTAGAGTCTGTTACTTCAGTATAATGTTTTATTACTTCATTTCAGTCATAAACCCTACTGTTTAAACAGAGCATTTATATTACTTCATCATCAAAATATATTACTTCAATATCATAACTTATTACTTCATCTTAACAATTTAGTACTTCATTAAAAAGAATATGTAGTTCATTTAAATGTGCAACAGCGCAGCAGTTAAGTTAGTTTCAATCCCAATACACTAAACCCATACAACACAGTAAATAGGTAGTTCATTATTAGAGTCTGTTACTTCATTATCATGTTTTATTACTTCATTTTATCAATTTACTACTTCATAGGTTTTCACAGTAGGGCATGAAACTTCATTACTATATATTTACATACTAGTTAACTTCACATTTTAGCTGTGTGCACAATTATATGCATTTATATGAGCTACAGTTATAGATACTACATTTCAGAACTACTTGCATTCTTCCTAGTTGGAGAGGAAGTTTTACCTATACATAACAAACACAGAATTAATATACAACATATCATCCACAATTATAGAAAGTTCACTTGGAATACTATGTTACTTCATTTATAAGTGTTATTACTTCATTTTTAGAGTCTGTTACTTAAGTATAATGTTTTATTACTTCATTTCAGTCATAAACCCTACTGTTTAAATACAGCATTTATATTACTTCATCATCAAAATTTATTACTTCATCTTATCAATTTACTACTTCATTGAAAAGAATATGTAGTTCATTTGTATGTGCAAACAACACAGAAGTCAAGTTCAATCCTAATACACTAAACCCACACAACACAGTAAATAGGTAGTTCATAATTAGAGTCTGTTACTTCATTATCATGTTTTATTACTTCATTTTATCAATTTACTACTTCATAGGTTTTCACAGTAGGGCATGAAACTTCATTACTATATATTTACATACTAGTTAACTTCACATTTTAGCTGTGTGCACAGTTATATGCATTTATATGAGCTACAGTTATAGATACTACATTTCAGAACTACTTGCATTCTTCCTAGTTGGAGAGGAAGTTTTACCTATACATAACAAACACAGAATTAATATACAACATATCATCCACAATTATAGATAGTTCACTTGGAATACTATGTTACTTCATTATTAAGTGTTATTACTTCAATTTTAGAGTCTGTTACTTCAGTACAATGTTTTATTACTTCATTTCAGTCATAAACCCTACTGTTTAAACAGAGCATTTATATTACTTCATCATCAAAATTTATTACTTCATCTTATCAATTTGCTACTTCATTGAAAAGAATATGCAGTTCATTTGTATGTGCAAACAACACAAAGTCAAGTAAATCCTAATACCCTAAACCCACACAACACAGTAAATAGGTAGTTCATAATTAGAGTCTGTTACTTCATTATCATGTTATATTACTTCATTTTACAAATTTATATTACTTCAATATCACAACTTATTACTTCATCTTAACAATTTACTACTTCATTAAAAAGAATATGTAGTTCATTTAAATGTGCAAACAGCGCAGCTGTTAAGTTTAATCCTAAAACACTAAACCCATACAACACAATAAATAGGTAGTTCATTATTAGAGTTTGTTACTTCATTATCATGTTTTATTACTTCATTTTATCAATTTACTACTTCATAGGTTTTCACAGTAGGGCATGAAACTTCATTACTATATATTTACATACTAGTTAACTTCACATTTTAGCTGTGTGCACAGTTATATTCATTTATATGAGCTACAGTTATAGATACTACATTTCAGAACTACTTGCATTCTTCCTAGTTGGAGAGGAAGTTTTACCTATACATAACAAACATAGAATTAATATACAACATATCATCCACAATTATAGATAGTTCACTTGGAATACTATGTTTCTTCATTATTAAGTGTTATTACTTCATTTTTAGAGTCTGTTACTTCAGTATAATGTTTTATTACTTCATTTCAGTCATAAACCCTACTGTTTAAACAGAGCATTTATATTACTTCATCATCAAAATATATTACTTCAATATCATAACTTATTACTTCATCTTAACAATTTACTACTTCATTAAAAAGAATATGTAGTTCATTTAAATGTGCAAACAGCGCAGCAGTTAAGTTTAATCCTAATACACTAAACCCATACAACACAGTAAATAGGTAGTTCATTATTAGAGTCTGTTACTTCATTATCATGTTTTATTACTTCATTTTATCAATTTACTACTTCATAGGTTTTCACAGTAGGGCATGAAACTTCATTACTATATATTTACATACTAGTTAACTTCACATTTTAGCTGTGTGCACAATTATATGCATTTATATGAGCTACAGTTATAGATACTACATTTCAGAACTACTTGCATTCTTCCTAGTTGGAGAGGAAGTTTTACCTATACATAACAAACACAGAATTAATATACAACATATCATCCACAATTATAGAAAGTTCACTTGGAATACTATGTTACTTCATTTATAAGTGTTATTACTTCATTTTTAGAGTCTGTTACTTAAGTATAATGTTTTATTACTTCATTTCAGTCATAAACCCTACTGTTTAAATACAGCATTTATATTACTTCATCATCAAAATTTATTACTTCATCTTATCAATTTACTACTTCATTGAAAAGAATATGTAGTTCATTTGTATGTGCAAACAACACAGAAGTCAAGTTCAATCCTAATACACTAAACCCACACAACACAGTAAATAGGTAGTTCATAATTAGAGTCTGTTACTTCATTATCATGTTTTATTACTTCATTTTATCAATTTACTACTTCATAGGTTTTCACAGTAGGGCATGAAACTTCATTACTATATATTTACATACTAGTTAACTTCACATTTTAGCTGTGTGCACAATTATATGCATTTATATGAGCTACAGTTATAGATACTACATTTCAGAACTACTTGCATTCTTCCTAGTTGGAGAGGAAGTTTTATCTATACATAACAAACACAGAATTAATATACAACATATCATCCACAATTATAGATAGTTCACTTGGAATACTATGTTACTTCATTATTAAGTGTTATTACTTCAATTTTAGAGTCTGTTACTTCAGTACAATGTTTTATTACTTCATTTCAGTCATAAACCCTACTGTTTAAACAGAGCATTTATATTACTTCATCATCAAAATTTATTACTTCATCTTATCAATTTGCTACTTCATTGAAAAGAATATGCAGTTCATTTGTATGTGCAAACAACACAAAAGTCAAGTACAATCCTAATACCCTAAACCCACACAACACAGTAAATAGGTAGTTCATAATTAGAGTCTGTTACTTCATTATCATGTTATATTACTTCATTTTACAAATTTATATTACTTCAATATCACAACTTATTACTTCATCTTAACAATTTACTACTTCATTAAAAAGAATATGTAGTTCATTTAAATGTGCAAACAGCGCAGCTGTTAAGTTTAATCCTAAAACACTAAACCCATACAACACAATAAATAGGTAGTTCATTATTAGAGTTTGTTACTTCATTATCATGTTTTATTACTTCATTTTATCAATTTACTACTTCATAGGTTTTCACAGTAGGGCATGAAACTTCATTACTATATATTTACATACTAGTTAACTTCACATTTTAGCTGTGTGCACAGTTATATTCATTTATATGAACTACAGTTATAGATACTACATTTCAGAACTACTTGCATTCTTCCTAGTTGGAGAGGAAGTTTTACCTATACATAACAAACATAGAATTAATATACAACATATCATCCACAATTATAGATAGTTCACTTGGAATACTATGTTTCTTCATTATTAAGTGTTATTACTTCATTTTTAGAGTCTGTTACTTCAGTATAATGTTTTATTACTTCATTTCAGTCATAAACCCTGCTGTTTAAACAGAGCATTTATATTACTTCATCATCAAAATTTATTACTTCATCTTATCAATTTACTACTTCATTGAAAAGAATATGTAGTTCATTTGTATGTGCAAACAACACAGAAGTCAAGTTAATTCCTAATACCCTAAACTCACACAACACAGTAAATAGGTAGTTCATAATTAGAGTCTGTTACTTCATTATCATGTTTTATTACTTCATTTTACAAATTTATATTACTTCAATATCATAACTTATTACTTCATCTTAACAATTTACTACTTCATTAAAACGAATATGTAGTTCATTTAAATGTGCAAACAGCGCAGCAGTTAAGTTTAATTCTAAAACACTAAACCCATACAACACAGTAAATAGGTAGTTCATAATTAGATTCTGTTACTTCATTATCATGTTTTATTACTTCATTTTATCAATTTACTACTGCATAGGTTTTCACAGTAGGGCATGAAACTTCATTACTATATATTTACATACTAATTAACTTCACATTTTAGCTGTGTGCACAGTTATATGCATTTATATGAGCTACAGTTATAGATACTACAATTCAGAACTACTTGCATTCTTCCTAGTTGGAGAGGAAGTTTTACCTATACATAACAAACACAGAATTAATATACAACATATCATCCACAATTATAGATAGTTCACTTGGAATACTGTTGTCACGACCGCCCATACCAGGGGTATCACAAATGCGGCGATCGTGACCGACATGCATGGACAACAGTTTAAAAGAACAACTTAAGACTTAAAGAAGAAAAACAACTTAGTTTAAAGAAGTTTAAGGTCATTTTTTTTTAAAAGACGTAAAGAAGTTTAAGGTCACTTTTATAAAGGGCACCGGAAAAATTTGACTTAAGAAATACAACTATATATATAAAAAAAACTAAGGTAAAATGAACATTTAACTTAAATCTCGAAAAACACCATTTTCAGAAAGACAACGTAAACACTCGTTTAAACCTAACACCGCCATACATGTTCAAACACAACACGAAAAGATTAAGGTCTTAAGACATAATTTAAAACATAGCAGCGGATAAATAAGGTTCAGGGAGAGTCAAGGATCACGCCTATGTATGACGACACAACGTATCCTAGGGTCTTTAGCCAGCTCAACATCCACCGCAACATCCCGCTCAACCTGCACATAAGAAAAAGAATATGCATGGCTGAGTACTTGTTGTACTCAATGGGCTCATGCCGAAAACATTTTAATAAGTTATGTCATCCATACCAGTGATCTCGAGTTTTATATAGTAAGAAATATCACGAGAACACAAAAAATCCAAGTCTGGTCAGACAATTTATCTCCTCATTTTCCACATCAATCAATCAATCAATCACATCTTCTTACCATAGACGAAAGTGTGGCCACACTATTCGCCCACGAGACCGGCCGACTAGCAAGGACGGCTCACGATCCCCTCTGTGTACACAGCCTGATAGGGTTTGCGGCCCTACTCAGACCCGAATTCGTTTATCATAGCCCTATAACCTAATGGAGTGAACTCAAAAACTAGGCATCAAGCACAATCTCAACATAGCCCTATAGCCTAACGGAGCAAGCTCAAACGAACTAGGCATCAGACAAAAATCTCAACATCAAAACAATCATGGCATGACATAACACTTTAAACCACCCTTATAACACCACATCATATTTTCGGAAAAATAAAGAGGTTTGAAAAGAAAGCCCACCTCGATCGCTTAGCAAAATCACAACCCAACTTATAGCAACTCACGATCCTCGAGTTCACGAGTACACAACACCCTTGTCAACGACAACACAAGTCAGCTTTCCACAACAACATTTTACTATGCATGTCCTATCGTTTTCTCTCAAATTCCCCAACCCAACATATGTCACAAAGGTGTAAAGACACACGTAACACATTCCAACTTATCACAAGTGATTTCAACATTTAAACACGTTCCTTGGTCATACGTGCATCATATAATACTTTAAAACTTGAAACTAGGTGTCATTTTAACAAGGCAGAAAACTGGCAGAACTGCGCGACCGTTTTGTAAAAATCACTATAAATTCACCCGACCTCAAAAGAAGCTAAAGTTTGGTCACAATACAGAGGACACATTCAAGTTCATCCATGAAAATTTTCACATTGAAATCACGTCATTTAGTCAGTCCTATCACATAATAAACTCTCTGGTCGGAACATAAAATTTCTGACAGCACTGCGTAGTTTATTTGAAAAATTCACCATAAATTCATCCAATGCCCAAAAAGGCTAAAAATTTAATACAACTCAGAAGACACTTAATATTTTCATATAGTTCAAGAATCACATAAATCGGAGGTCATATGGTCAGTCAAAAAGAAAACGAAACTTTCTGGTCGAGAACACACGTTTCTGGCCGAATTGCGCAGTCGACTTCAAACATTTTTTCAAAAATTCATTTTTCCACAAAACGGGCTGATATTTACACGAGACACAGAAAACACCTTGAAATTTACTCAGTAAAATTTTCATATCAAAATTCGGCCGTTTGATAGGTCAATTACTCATCAGAAGCTACTGGTCGAACATCACAGATAACAGATACACAATTTCTAAATTAGGGTTTCCTTCTCAATCATCCAAACACCAATTCTCATGCTTATAACACACAATCATGCTTGATAAGACTCTCTTAATCATGTTTGCACATAAACTTACATCATTCACCAAAGATTCCAATCAAACTTCACACAATTCAATTGAAACGCATATTTATCAAGGTTTTCAAGCAAACTCACTTTCCCTCCCCGATTAAACTTGCAATCTACGATTCCTACACCCACTACATGCATGTAGGATTCAAGAACATGGTTCAAATGAAAAGAATGAGGAAAAGTGAAGCCAATATACCTTCTTTGACAAAACGAATCGGTAGAACCAAGAAACGAGGTGATTCGTCGGAGATTCTTGTAAATAAACTTCAATGGATGCAAGAAACAATGGTGGAAGAAGTTTTTTTGGAGAGAATGTGGAGAGGGAGGAGGGAGGCACGAAAATTGAGGGAGAATGGGGGCTAGGGTTTAGTTTAGGTGTTTTTATAGGATTAGGTTAGGTTTAAAATTAATTAATTAATTAATGTGGGGAAAAATACAATTAAATAAATCCCACAATTAAAAGAATAAAATAAGCATGTGGGAAGGGGAGGAAATTTTCAAAAATTCCATGTAGGAATAGCAAGGAATTTATTTGGTATTTACTTGGAGAGAATATATTCACAACTTAGGAAATAAAAGTGAATATTTCATAAACAAGGGAACAAAATAAATTAAATCTCCAAGTATGAAAATAATGGTGGGGGCCGAAAATTTCCATAAGGAATTTGCACAAGGAAATTATTTAAATCCCCAATTAAAAGAATAGGATTTAAATTAGGCAATTTATTTATAGGAAAAAGGCTCCCATAAAATAGGCAACAATTAATTAAATTCCCACAAGGAAAATATTGCATAGGGGGCGTGTGATATGGAGAAAAGTAGGAGAAAAAAATATTCACATCCCCAATTAATTAGACATAGGAATTTATTTGAATAAAAAGAGATTCCACAAATTAGGAAACAAATAAAATATCCTCCAAAGTTTAGTGGAGGGGCCGAAAATTGCTAACCAAGGAATGTCCCAACTCTCTATTTATTTTTGGTGAAGAAATAAATTATAACATGATTTAATTGGATTAAATTCAAAGGAAGAGAGTCAATAAAGCACCAATTAAATCAAATGAAAATAATTCTTTCTCCTATAGGAGATTTTCGAAAACTCCCAAGGAAAATAAAAATGGAGTTCGAATTCCATGTAGTACCATTTAGGGTCATTTGGTTTAGATTTAATTTGGATAAGTATCCCAAGACAATTAATTAAATCCAAGAAATGAAATACTATTTCAATAATTAGGAAGGGCCGAAAATTCCAATGAATTGGCTCGAAAAAAATAAATGCATGATCCTATTAATTATTTCCCCACATTGGAAAATATAAATCATCAAGCTCATCATTCCACATTAACCACGAAAATTTATTTCACGCAAAACACTTAATCACATAGAAACGAAAGTTTCATAATTCCAAGAATCCAAAATTCGAATAACATATAAGAAGAGTCACAAAAATTTGGGATGTTACAACTATGTTACTTCATTATTAAGTGTTATTACTTCATTTTTAGAGTCTGTTACTTCAGTATAATGTTTTATTACTACATTTCAGTCATAAACCCTACTGTTTAAACATAGCATTTATATTACTTCATCATCAAAATTTATTACTTCATCTTATCAATTTACTACTTCATTGAAAAGAATATGTAGTTCATTTGTATGTGCAAACAACACAGAAGTCAAGTTCAATCCTAATACCCTAAACCCACACAACACAGTAAATAGGTATTTCATAATTAGAGTCTGTTACTTCATTATCATGTTTTATTACTTCATTTTATCAATTTACTACTTCATAGGTTTTCACAGTAGGGCATGAAACCTCATTACTATATATTTACATACTAGTTAACTTCACATTTTAGCTGTGTGCACAGTTATATGCATTTATATGAGCTACAGTTATAGATACTACATTTTAGAACTACTTGCATTCTTCCTAGTTGGAGAGGATGTTTTACCTATACATAACAAACACAGAATTAATATACAACATACCATCCACAATAATAGATAGTTCACTTGGAATACTAAGTTACTTCATTATTAAGTGTTATTACTTCATTTTTAGAGTCTGTTACTTCAGTATAATGTTTTATTACTTCATTTCAGTCATAAACCCTACTGTTTAAACAGAGCATTTATATTACTTCATCATTAAAATTTATTACTTCATCTTATCAATTTACTACTTCATTGAAAAGAATATGTAGTTCATTTGTATGTGCAAACAACACAGAAGTCAAGTTAATTCCTAATACCCTAAACCCACACAACACAGTAAATAGGTAGTTCATAATTAGAGTCTGTTACTTCTTTATCATGTTTTATTACTTCATTTTACAAATTTATATTACGTCAATATCATAACTTATTACTTCATCTTAACAATTTACTACTTCATTAAAAAGAATATGTAGTTCATTTAAATGTGCAAACAGCGCAGCAGTTAAGTTTAATCCTAAAACACTAAACCCATACAACACAGTAAATAGGTAGTTCATAATTAGAGTCTGTTACTTCATTATCATGTTTTATTACTTCGTTTTTATCAATTTACTACTTCATAGGTTTTCACAGTAGGGCATGAAACTTCATTACTATATATTTACATACTAGTTAACTTCACATTTTAGCTGTGTACACAGTTATATGCATTTATATGAGCTACAGTTATAGATACTACATTTCAGAACTACTTGCATTCTTCCTAGTTGGAGAGGAAGTTTTACCTATAAATAACAAACACAGAATTAATATACAACATATCGTCCACAATTATAGATAGTTCACTTGGAATACTATGTTACTTCATTATTAAGTGTTATTATTCATTTTTAGAGTCTGTTACTTCAGTATAATGTTTTATTACTTCATTTCAGTCATAAACCCTACTGTTTAAACAGAGCATTTATATTACTTCATCATCAAAATTTATTACTTCATCTTATCAATTTACTACTTCTTTGAAAAGAATATGTAGTTCATTTGTATGTGCAAACAACACAGAAGTCAAGTTCAATCCTAATACCCTAAACCCACACAACACAATAAATAGGTAGTTCATAATTAGAGTCTGTTACTTCATTATCATGTTTTATTACTTCATTTTACAAATTTATATTACTTCAATATCATAACTTATTACTTCATCTTAACAATTTACTACTGCATTAAAAAGAATACGTAGTTCATTTAAATGTGCAAACAGCGCAGCAGTTAAGTTTAATCCTAAAACACTAAACCCATACAACACAGTAAACAGGTAGTTCATAATTAGAGTCTGTTACTTCATTATCAAGTTTTATTACTTCATTTTATCAATTTACGACTTCATAGGTTTTCACAGTAGGGCATGAAACTTCATTACTATATATTTACATACTAGTTAACTTCACATTTTAGCTGTGTACACAGTTATATGCATTTATATGAGCTACAGTTATAGATACTACATTTCAGAACTACTTGCATTCTTCCTAGTTGGAGAGGAAGTTTTACCTATAAATAACAAACACAAAATTAATATACAACATATCATCCACAATTATAGATAGTTCACTTGGAATACTATGTTACTTCATTATTAAGTGTTATTATTCATTTTTAGAGTCTGTTACTTCAGTATAATGTTTTATTACTTCATTTCAGTCATAAACCCTACTGTTTAAACAGAGCATTTATATTACTTCTTCATCAAAATTTATTACTTCATCTTATCAATTTACTACTTCATTGAAAAGAATATGTAGTTCATTTGTATGTGCAAACAACACAGAAGTCAAGTTCAATCCTAATACCCTAAACCCACACAACACAGTAAATAGGTAGTTCATAATTAGAGTCTGTTACTTCTTTATCATGTTTTATTACTTCATTTTACAAATTTATATTACTTCAATATCATAACTTATTACTTCATCTTAACAATTTACTACTTCATTAAAAAGAATATGTAGTTCATTTAAATGTGCAAACAGCGCAGCAGTTAAGTTTAATCCTAAAACACTAAACCCATACAACACAGTAAATAGGTAGTTCATAATTAGAGTCTGTTACTTCATTATCAAGTTTTATTACTTCATTTTATCAATTTACTACTTCATAGGTTTTCACAGTAGGGCATGAAACTTCATTACTATATATTTACATACTAGTTAACTTCACATTTTAGCTGTGTACACAGTTATATGCATTTATATGAGCTACAGTTATAGATACTACATTTCAGAACTACTTGCATTCTTCCTAGTTGGAGAGGAAGTTTTACCTATAAATAACAAACACAGAATTAATATACAACATATCGTCCACAATTATAGATAGTTCACTTGGAATACTGTGTTACTTCATTATTAATTGTTATTATTCATTTTTAGAGTCTGTTACTTCAGTATAATGTTTTATTACTTCATTTCAGTCATAAACCCTACTGTTTAAACAGAGCATTTATATTACTTCATCATCAAAATTTATTACTTCATCTTATCAATTTACTACTTCTTTGAAAAGAATATGTAGTTCATTTGTATGTGCAAACAACACAGAAGTCAAGTTCAATCCTAATACCCTCAACCCACACAACACAATAAATAGGTAGTTCATAATTAGAGTCTGTTACTTCATTATCATGTTTTATTACTTCATTTTACAAATTTATATTACTTCAATATCATAACTTATTACTTCATCTTAACAATTTACTACTGCATTAAAAAGAATATGTAGTTCATTTAAATGTGCAAACAGCGCAGCAGTTAAGTTTAATCCTAAAACACTAAACCCATACAACACAGTAAACAGGTAGTTCATAATTAGAGTCTGTTACTTCATTATCAAGTTTTATTACTTCATTTTATCAATTTACTACTTCATAGGTTTTCACAGTAGGGCATGAAACTTCATTACTATATATTTACATACTAGTTAACTTCACATTTTAGCTGTGTACACAGTTATATGCATTTATATGAGCTACAGTTATAGATACTACATTTCAGAACTACTTGCATTCTTCCTAGTTGGAGAGGAAGTTTTACCTATAAATAACAAACACAAAATTAATATACAACATATCATCCACAATTATAGATAGTTCACTTGGAATACTATGTTACTTCATTATTAAGTGTTATTATTCATTTTTAGAGTCTGTTACTTCAGTATAATGTTTTATTACTTCATTTCAGTCATAAACCCTACTGTTTAAACAGAGCATTTATATTACTTCATCATCAAAATTTATTACTTCATCTTATCAATTTACTACTTCTTTGAAAAGAATATGTAGTTCATTTGTATGTGCAAACAACACAGAAGTCAAGTTCAATCCTAATACCCTAAACCCACACAACACAATAAATAGGTAGTTCATAATTAGAGTTTGTTACTTCATTATCATGTTTTATTACTTCATTTTACAAATTTATATTACTTCAATATCATAACTTATTACTTCATCTTAACAATTTACTACTGCATTAAAAAGAATATGTAGTTCATTTAAATGTGCAAACAGCGCAGCAGTTAAGTTTAATCCTAAAACACTAAACCCATACAACACAGTAAATAGGTAGTTCATAATTAGAGTATGTTACTTCATTATCATGTTTTATTACTTCATTTTATCAATTTACTACTTCATAGGTTTTCAAAGTAGGGCATGAAACTTCATTACTATATATTTACATACTAGTTAACTTCACATTTTAGCTGTGGGCACAGTTATATGCACTTATATGAGCTACAGTTATAGATACTACATTTCAGAACTACTTGCATTCTTCCTAGTTGGAGAGGATGTTTTACCTATACATAATAAACACAGAATTAATATACAACATATCATCCACAATTATAGATAGTTCACTTGGAATACTATGTTACTTCATTATTAAGTGTTATTACTTCATTTTTAGAGTCTGTTACTTCAGTATAATGTTTTATTACTTCATTTCAGTCATAAACCCTACTGTTTAAACAGAGCATTTATATTACTTCATCATCAAAATTTATTACTTCATCTTATCAATTTACTACTTCATTGAAAAGAATATGTAGTTCATTTGTATGTGCAAACAACACAGAAGTCAAGTTCAATCCTAATACCCTAAACCCACACAACACAGTAAATAGGTAGTTCATAATTAGAGTCTGTTACTTCTTTATCATGTTTTATTACTTCATTTTACAAATTTATATTACTTCAATATCATAACTTATTACTTCATCTTAACAATTTACTACTTCATTAAAACGAATATGTAGTTCATTTAAATGTGCAAACAGCGCATCAGTTAAGTTTAATCCTAAAACACTAAACCCATACAACACAGTAAATAGGTAGTTCATAATTAGAGTCTGTTACTTCATTATCATGTTTTATTACTTCATTTTATCAATTTACTACTTCATAGGTTTTCACAGTAGGGCATGAAACTTCATTACTATATATTTACATACTAGTTAACTTCACATTTTAGCTGTGTACACAGTTATATGCATTTATATGAGCTACAGTTATAGATACTACATTTCAGAACTACTTGCATTCTTCCTAGTTGGAGAGGAAGTTTTACCTATAAATAACAAACACAGAATTAATATACAACATATCGTCCACAATTATAGATAGTTCACTTGGAATACTATGTTACTTCATTATTAAGTGTTATTATTCATTTTTAGAGTCTGTTACTTCAGTATAATGTTTTATTACTTCATTTCAGTAATAAACCCTACTGTTTAAACAGAGCATTTATATTACTTCATCATCAAAATTTATTACTTCATCTTATCAATTTACTACTTCTTTGAAAAGAATATGTAGTTCATTTGTATGTGCAAACAACACAGAAGTCAAGTTCAATCCTAATACCCTAAACCCACACAACACAGTAAATAGGTAGTTCATAATTAGAGTCTGTTACTTCTTTATCATGTTTTATTACTTCGTTTTACAAATTTATATTACTTCAATATCATAACTTATTACTTCATCTTAACAATTTACTACTTCATTAAAAAGAATATGTAGTTCATTTAAATGTGCAAACAGCGCAGCAGTTAAGTTTAATCCTAAAACACTAAACCCATACAACACAGTAAATAGGTAGTTCATAATTAGAGTCTGTTACTTCATTATCAAGTTTTATTACTTCATTTTATCAATTTACTACTTCATAGGTTTTCACAGTAGGGCATGAAACTTCATTACTATATATTTACATACTAGTTAACTTCACATTTTAGCTGTGTACACAGTTATATGCATTTATATGAGCTACAGTTATAGATACTACATTTCAGAACTACTTGCATTCTTCCTAGTTGGAGAGGAAGTTTTACCTATAAATAACAAACACAAAATTAATATACAACATATCATCCACAATTATAGATAGTTCACTTGGAATACTATGTTACTTCATTATTAAGTGTTATTATTCATTTTTAGAGTCTGTTACTTCAGTATAATGTTTTATTACTTCATTTCAGTCATAAACCCTACTGTTTAAACAGAGCATTTATATTACTTCATCATCAAAATTTATTACTTCATCTTATCAATTTACTACTTCTTTGAAAAGAATATGTAGTTCATTTGTATGTGCAAACAACACAGAAGTCAAGTTCAATCCTAATACCCTAAACCCACACAACACAGTAAATAGGTAGTTCATAATTAGAGTCTGTTACTTCTTTATCATGTTTTATTACTTCATTTTACAAATTTATATTACTTCAATATCATAACTTATTACTTCATCTTAACAATTTACTACTTCATTAAAAAGAATATGTAGTTCATTTAAATGTGCAAACAGCGCAGCAGTTAAGTTTAATCCTAAAACACTAAACCCATACAACACAGTAAATAGGTAGTTCATAATTAGAGTCTGTTACTTCATTATCATGTTTTATTACTTCATTTTATCAATTTACTACTTCATAGGTTTTCACAGTAGGGCATGAAACTTCATTACTATATATTTACATACTAGTTAACTTCACATTTTAGCTGTGTACACAGTTATATGCATTTATATGAGCTACAGTTATAGATACTACATTTCAGAACTACTTGCATTCTTCCTAGTTGGAGAGGAAGTTTTACCTATAAATAACAAACACAGAATTAATATACAACATATCATCCACAATTATAGATAGTTCACTTGGAATACTATGTTACTTCATTATTAAGTGTTATTATTCATTTTTAGAGTCTGTTACTTCAGTATAATGTTTTATTACTTCATTTCAGTCATAAACCCTACTGTTTAAACAGAGCATTTATATTACTTCATCATCAAAATTTATTACTTCATCTTATCAATTTACTACTTCTTTGAAAAGAATATGTAGTTCATTTGTATGTGCAAACAACACAGAAGTCAAGTTCAATCCTAATACCCTAAACCCACACAACACAGTAAATAGGTAGTTCATAATTAGAGTCTGTTACTTCTTTATCATGTTTTATTACTTCATTTTACAAATTTATATTACTTCAATATCATAACTTATTACTTCATCTTAACAATTTACTACTTCATTAAAAAGAATATGTAGTTCATTTAAATGTGCAAACAGCGCAGCAGTTAAGTTTAATCCTAAAACACTAAACCCATACAACACAGTAAATAGGTAGTTCATAATTAGAGTCTGTTACTTCATTATCAAGTTTTATTACTTCATTTTATCAATTTACTACTTCATAGGTTTTCACAGTAGGGCATGAAACTTCATTACTATATATTTACATACTAGTTAACTTCACATTTTAGCTGTGTACACAGTTATATGCATTTATATGAGCTACAGTTATAGATACTACATTTCAGAACTACTTGCATTCTTCCTAGTTGGAGAGGAAGTTTTACCTATAAATAACAAACACAAAATTAATATACAACATATCATCCACAATTATAGATAGTTCACTTGGAATACTATGTTACTTCATTATTAAGTGTTATTATTCATTTTTAGAGTCTGTTACTTCAGTATAATGTTTTATTACTTCATTTCAGTCATAAACCCTACTGTTTAAACAGAGCATTTATATTACTTCATCATCAAAATTTATTACTTCATCTTATCAATTTACTACTTCTTTGAAAAGAATATGTAGTTCATTTGTATGTGCAAACAACACAGAAGTCAAGTTCAATCCTAATACCCTAAACCCACACAACACAGTAAATAGGTAGTTCATAATTAGAGTCTGTTACTTCTTTATCATGTTTTATTACTTCATTTTACAAATTTATATTACTTCAATATCATAACTTATTACTTCATCTTAACAATTTACTACTTCATTAAAAAGAATATGTAGTTCATTTAAATGTGCAAACAGCGCAGCAGTTAAGTTTAATCCTAAAACACTAAACCCATACAACACAGTAAATAGGTAGTTCATAATTAGAGTCTGTTACTTCATTATCATGTTTTATTACTTCATTTTATCAATTTACTACTTCATAGGTTTTCACAGTAGGGCATGAAACTTCATTACTATATATTTACATACTAGTTAACTTCACATTTTAGCTGTGTACACAGTTATATGCATTTATATGAGCTACAGTTATAGATACTACATTTCAGAACTACTTGCATTCTTCCTAGTTGGAGAGGAAGTTTTACCTATAAATAACAAACACAGAATTAATATACAACATATCATCCACAATTATAGATAGTTCACTTGGAATACTATGTTACTTCATTATTAAGTGTTATTACTTCATTTTTAGAGTCTGTTACTTCAGTATAATGTTTTATTACTTCATTTCAGTCATAAACCCTACTGTTTAAACAGAGCATTTATATTACTTCATCATCAAAATTTATTACTTCATCTTATCAATTTACTACTTCATTGAAAAGAATATGTAGTTCATTTGTATGTGCAAACAACACAGAAGTCAAGTTAATTCCTAATACCCTAAACCCACACAACACAGTAAATAGGTAGTTCATAATTAGAGTCTGTTACTTCATTATCATGTTTTATTACTTCATTTTACAAATTTATATTACTTCAATATCATAACTTATTACTTCATCTTAACAATTTACTACTGCATTAAAAAGAATATGTAGTTCATTTAAATGTGCAAACAGCGCAGCAGTTAAGTTTAATCCTAAAACACTAAACCCATACAACACAGTAAATAGGTAGTTCATAATTAGAGTCTGTTACTTCATTATCATGTTTTATTACTTCATTTTATCAATTTACTACTTCATAGGTTTTCACAGTAGGGCATGAAACTTCATTACTATATATTTACATACTAGTTAACTTCACATTTTAGCTGTGTGCACAGTTATATGCATTTATATGAGCTACAGTTATAGATACTACAGTTCAGAACTACTTGCATTCTTCCTAGTTGGAGAGGAAGTTTTACCTATATATAACAAACACAGAATTAATATACAACATATCATCCATAGATAGTTCACTTGGAATACTATGTTACTTCATTATTAAGTGTTATTACTTCATTTTTAGTGTCTGTTACTTCAGTATAATGTTTTATTACTACATTTCAGTCATAAACCCTACTGTTTAAACAGAGCATTTATATTACTTCATCATCAAAATTTATTACTTCATCTTATCAATTTACTACTTCATTGAAAAGAATATGTAGTTCATTTGTATGTGCAAACAACACAGAAATCAAGTTAATTCCTATTTCCCTAAACCCACACAACACAGTAAATAGGTAGTTCATAATAAGAGTCTGTTACTTCATTATCATGTTTTATTACTTCATTTTACAAATTTATATTACTTCAATATCATAACTTATTACTTCATCTTAACAATTTACTACTGCATTAAAAAGAATATGTAGTTCATTTAAATGTGCAAACAGCGCAGCAGTTAAGTTTAATCCTAAAACACTAAACCCATACAACACAGTAAATAGGTAGTTCATAATTAGAGTATGTTACTTCATTATCATGTTTTATTACTTCATTTTATAAATTTACTACTTCATAGGTTTTCACAGTAGGGCATGAAACTTCATTACTATATATTTACATACTAGTTAACTTCACATTTTAGCTGTGGGCACAGTTATATGCATTTATATGAGCAACAGTTATAGATACTACATTTCAGAACTACTTGCATTCTTCCTAGTTGGAGAGGAAGTTTTACCTATACATAACAAACACAGAATTAATATACAACATATCATCCACAATTATAGATAGTTCACTTGGAATACTATGTTACTTCATTATTAAGTGTTATTACTTCATTTTTAGAGTCTGTTACCTCAGTATAATGTTTTATTACTACATTTCAGTCATAAACCCTACTGTTTAAACAGAGCATTTATATTACTTCATCATCAAAATTTATTACTTCATCTTATCAATTTACTACTTCATTGAAAAGAATATGTAGTTCATTTGTATGTGCAAACAACACAGAAGTCAAGTTAATTCCTAATACCCTAAACCCACACAACACAGTAAATAGGTAGTTCATAATTAGAGTCTGTTACTTCATTATCATGTTTTATTACTTCATTTTACAAATTTATATTACTTCAATATCATAACTTATTACTTCATCTTAACAATTTACTACTGCATTAAAAAGAATATGTAGTTCATTTAAATGTGCAAACAGCGCAGCAGTTAAGTTTAATCCTAAAACACTAAACCCATACAACACAGTAAATAGGTAGTTCATAATTAGAGTCTGTTACTTCATTATCATGTTTTATTACTTCATTTTATCAATTTACTACTTCATAGGTTTTCACAGTAGGGCATGAAACTTCATTACTATATATTTACATACTAGTTAACTTCACATTTTAGCTGTGTGCACAGTTATATGCATTTATATGAGCTACAGTTATAGATACTACATTTCAGAACTACTTGCATTCTTCCTAGTTGGAGAGGAAGTTTTACCTATACATAACAAACACAGAATTAATATACAATATATCATCCACAATTATAGATAGTTCACTTGGAATACTATGTTACTTCATTATTAAGTGTTATTACTTCATTTTTAGAGTCTGTTACTTCAGTATAATGTTTTATTACTACATTTCAGTCATAAACCCTACTGTTTAAACAGAGCATTTATATTACTTCATCATCAAAATTTATTACTTCATCTTATCAATTTACTACTTCATTGAAAAGAATATGTAGTTCATTTGTATGTGCAAACAACACAGAAGTCAAGTTCAATCCTAATACCCTAAACCCACACAACACAGTAAATAGGTAGTTCATAATTAGAGTCTGTTACTTCATTATCATGTTTTATTACTTCATTTTACAAATTTATATTACTTCAATATCATAACTTATTACTTCATCTTAACAATTTACTACTTCATTAAAAAGAATATGTAGTTCATTTAAATGTGCAAACAGCGCAGCAGTTAAGTTTAATCCTAAAACACTAAACCCATACAACACAGTAAATAGGTAGTTCATAATTAGAGTATGTTACTTCATTATCATGTTTTATTACTTCATTTTATCAATTTACTACTTCATAGGTTTTCACAGTAGGGCATGAAACTTCATTACTATATATTTACATACTAGTTAACTTCACATTTTAGCTGTGGGCACAGTTATATGCATTTATATGAGCTACAGTTATAGATACTACATTTCAGAACTACTTGCATTCTTCCTAGTTGGAGAGGAAGTTTTACCTATATATAACAAACACAGAATTAATATACAACATATCATCCATAGATAGTTCACTTGGAATACTATGTTACTTCATTATTAAGTGTTATTACTTCATTTTTAGTGTCTGTTACTTCAGTATAATGTTTTATTACTACATTTCAGTCATAAACCCTACTGTTTAAACAGAGCATTTATATTACTTCATCATCAAAATTTATTACTTCATCTTATCAATTTACTACTTCATTGAAAAGAATATGTAGTTCATTTGTATGTGCAATCAACAGTGAGTCAAGTTCAATCCTAATACCCTAAACCCACACAACACAGTAAATAGGTAGTTCATAATTAGATTCTGTTACTTCATTATCATGTTTTATTACTTCATTTTACAAATTTATATTACTTCAATATCATAACTTATTACTTCATCTTAACAATTTACTACTTCATAAAAAAGAATATGTAGTTCATTTAAATGTGCAAACAGCGCAGCAGTTAAGTTTAATCCTAAAACACTAAACCCATACAACACAGTAAATAGGTAGTTCATAATTAGAGTATGTTACTTCATTATCATGTTTTATTACTTCATTTTATCAATTTACTACTTCATAGGTTTTCACAGTAGGGCATGAAACTTCATTACTATATATTTACATACTAGTTAACTTTACATTTTAGCTGTGGGCACAGTTATATGCATTTATATGAGCTACAGTTATAGATACTACATTTCAGAACTACTTGCATTCTTCCTAGTTGGAGAGGAAGTTTTACCTATACATAACAAACACAGAATTAATATACAACATATCATCCACAATTATAGATAGTTCACTTGGAATACTATGTTACTTCATTATTAAGTGTTATTACTTCATTTTTAGAGTCTGTTACTTCAGTATAATGTTTTATTACTTCATTTCAGTCATAAACCCTACTGTTTAAACAGAGCATTTATATTACTTCATCATCAAAATTTATTACTTCATCTTATCAATTTACTACTTCATTGAAAAGAATATGTAGTTCATTTGTATGTGCAAACAACACAGAAGTCAAGTTCAATCCTAATACCCTAAACCCACACAACACAGTAAATAGGTAGTTCATAATTAGAGTCTGTTACTTCATTATCATGTTTTATTACTTCATTTTACAAATTTATATTACTTCAATATCATAACTTATTACTTCATCTTAACAATTTACTACTTCATTAAAAAGAATATGTAGTTCATTTAAATGTGCAAACAGCGCAGCAGTTAAGTTTAATCCTAAAACACTAAACCCATACAACACAGTAAATAGGTAGTTCATAATTAGAGTCTGTTACTTCATTATCATGTTTTATTACTTCATTTTATCAATTTACTACTTCATAGGTTTTCACAGTAGGGCATGAAACTTCATTACTATATATTTACATACTAGTTAACTTCACATTTTAGCTGTGTGCACAGTTATATGCATTTATATGAGCTACAGTTATAGATACTACATTTCAGAACTACTTGCATTCTTCCTAGTTGGAGAGGAAGTTTTACCTATACATAACAAACACATAATTAATATACAACATATCATCCACAATTATAGATAGTTCACTTGGAATACTATGTTACTTCATTATTAAGTGTTATTACTTCATTTTTAGAGTCTGTTACTTCAGTATAATGCTTTATTACTTCATTTCAGTCATAAACCCTACTGTTTAAACAGAGCATTTATATTACTTCATCTTATCAATTTACTACTTCATTGAAAAGAATATGTAGTTCATTTGTATGTGCAAACAACACAGAAATCAAGTTAATTCCTAATACCCTAAACCCACACAACACAGTAAATAGGTAGTTCATAATAAGAGTCTGTTACTTCATTATCATGTTTTATTACTTCATTTTACAAATTTATATTACTTCAATATCATAACTTATTACTTCATCTTAACAATTAACTACTTCATAAAAAAGAATATGTAGTTCATTTAAATGTGCAAACAGCGCAGCAGTTAAGTTTAATCCTAAAACACTAAACCCATACAACACAGTAAATAGGTAGTTCATAATTAGAGTCTGTTACTTCATTATCATGTTTTATTACTTCATTTTATCAATTTACTACTTCATAGGTTTTCACAGTAGGGCATGAAACTTCATTACTATATATTTACATACTAGTTAACTTCACATTTTAGCTGTGTGCACAGTTATATGCATTTATATGAGCTACAGTTATAGATACTACATTTCAGAACTACTTGCATTCTTCCTAGTTGGAGAGGAAGTTTTACCTATACATAACAAACACAGAATTAATATACAACATATCATCCACAATTATAGATAGTTCACTTGGAATACTATGTTACTTCATTATTAAGTGTTATTACTTCATTTTTAGAGTCTGTTACTTCAGTATAATGCTTTATTACTTCATTTCAGTCATAAACCCTACTGTTTAAACAGAGCATTTATATTACTTCATCATCAAAATTTATTACTTCATCTTATCAATTTACTACTTCATTGAAAAGAATATGTAGTTCATTTGTATGTGCAAACAACACAGAAGTCAAGTTAATTCCTAATACCCTAAACCCACACAACACAGTAAATAGGTAGTTCATAATTAGAGTCTGTTACTTCATTATCATGTTTTATTACTTCATTTTACAAATTTATATTACTTCAATATCATAACTTATTACTTCATCTTAACAATTTACTACTTCATAAAAAAGAATATGTAGTTCATTTAAATGTGCAAACAGCGCAGCAGTTAAGTTTAATCCTAAAACACTAAACCCATACAACACAGTAAATAGGTAGTTCATAATTAGAGTATGTTACTTCATTATCATGTTTTATTACTTCATTTTATCAATTTACTACTTCATAGGTTTTCACAGTAGGGCATGAAACTTCATTACTATATATTTACATACTAGTTAACTTCACATTTTAGCTGTGTGCACAGTTATATGCATTTATATGAGCTACAGTTATAGATACTACAGTTCAGAACTACTTGCATTCTTCCTAGTTGGAGAGGAAGTTTTACCTATATATAACAAACACAGAATTAATATACAACATATCATCCATAGATAGTTCACTTGGAATACTATGTTACTTCATTATTAAGTGTTATTACTTCATTTTTAGAGTCTGTTACTTCAGTATAATGTTTATTACTTCATTTCAGTCATAAACCCTACTGTTTAAACAGAGCATTTATATTACTTCATCTTATCAATTTACTACTTCATTGAAAAGAATATGTAGTTCATTTGTATGTGCAAACAACACAGAAGTCAAGTTAATTCCTAATACCCTAAACCCACACAACACAGTAAATAGGTAGTTCATAATTAGAGTCTGTTACTTCATTATCATGTTTTATTACTTCATTTTATCAATTTACTACTTCATAGGTTTTCACAGTAGGGCATGAAACTTCATTACTATATATTTACATACTAGTTAACTTCACATTTTAGCTGTGTGCACAGTTATATGCATTTATATGAGCTACAGTTATAGATACTACATTTCAGAACTACTTGCATTCTTCCTAGTTGGAGAGGAAGTTTTACCTATACATAACAAACACAGAATTAATATACAACATATCATCCACAATTATAGATAGTTCACTTGGAATACTATGTTACTTCATTATTAAGTGTTATTACTTCATTTTTAGAGTCTGTTACTTCAGTATAATGCTTTATTACTTCATTTCAGTCATAAACCCTACTGTTTAAACAGAGCATTTATATTACTTCATCATCAAAATTTATTACTTGATCTTATCAATTTACTACTTCATTGAAAAGAATATGTAGTTCATTTGTATGTGCAAACAACACAGAAGTCAAGTTAATTCCTAATACCCTAAACCCACACAACACAGTAAATAGGTAGTTCATAATTAGAGTCTGTTACTTCATTATCATGTTTTATTACTTCATTTTACAAATTTATATTACTTCAATATCATAACTTATTACTTCATCTTAACAATTTACTACTTCATTAAAAAGAATATGTAGTTCATTTAAATGTGCAAACAGCGCAGCAGTTAAGTTTAATCCTAAAACACTAAACCCATACAACACAGTAAATAGGTAGTTCATAATTAGAGTATGTTACTTCATTATCATGTTTTATTACTTCATTTTATCAATTTACTACTTCATAGGTTTTCACAGTAGGGCATGAAACTTCATTACTATATATTTACATACTAGTTAACTTCACATTTTAGCTGTGTGCACAGTTATATGCATTTATATGAGCTACAGTTATAGATACTACATTTCAGAACTACTTGCATTCTTCCTAGTTGGAGAGGAAGTTTTACCTATACATAACAAACACAGAATTAATATACAACACATCATCCATAGATAGTTCACTTGGAATACTATGTTACTTCATTATTAAGTGTTATTACTTCATTTTTAGAGTCTGTTACTTCAGTATAATGTTTTATTACTACATTTCAGTCATAAACCCTACTGTTTAAACAGAGCAATTATATTAATTCATCATCAAAATTTATTACTTCATCTTATCAATTTACTACTTCATTGAAAAGAATATGTAGTTCATTTGTATGTGCAAACAACACAGAAGTCAAGTTCAATCCTAATACCCTAAACCCACACAACAAAGTAAATAGGTAGTTCATAATTAGAGTTTGTTACTTCATTATCATGTTTTATTACTTCATTTTATCAATTTATATTACTTCAATATCATAACTTATTACTTCATCTTAACATTTACTACTTCATTAAAAAGAATATGTAGTTCATTTAAATGTGCAAACAGCGCAGCAGTTAAGTTTAATCCTAAAAACACTAAACCCATACAACATAATAAATAGGTTGTTCATAATTAGAGTCTGTTACTTCATTATCATATTTAATCCAAAAACCCTAAACCCATACAATACAGTAAATAGATAATTCATATTTTGAGCGTGTTATTCATTATAACGTTTTATTACTTCATCTTACAAATTTACTACTTCATCAAACTTAATATGTAGTTCATTTGAATATGCAAACAACACAACAATAGTATATCACATAATCAAATAGTATATTCAGTTAATATGCAGTTACCTTAATCATATGAATACAATATTTCATGCATCTATGCTTTAAATTCATTTTTTACCTTCTGTGTGAGGGATTTCAGAAGAAATACTTGCATTCTTCTTTTGGGAAGTGTTACCTATTCATAACAAACACAAAATTAATGTACAACATATCATCCACAATTATAGATAGTTCAATTGGAATGCTATGTTACTTCTTTAAATACACAATTAACTTCATTAAATATCAATTCAATACTTCAAAACAGATATATTAAATCTATACTTCATAAATACCAATATAGTACACTATATGCTTAATTTACTTCATCATATGTACAATATTTTAAAAAAAAAGATTAGACTTCACTTTTTACCTTCTGGCACATAATTACTTCTAAGCCTTTACATACATTGAGTTAGTGTATATTACTTCATTTAGCACATAAATAACTTCATTATATCAATTCAATATTTCACAACAACTAAGTTAAAATAATAGGAAAACATGTCAGTTGTGTTACCTCCATCATATAAGATTATAATATAACAAAATAGAATATGCAGTTCATTTGAATATGCAAACAATAATGCAATTAAGTTCAATCCTAAAACGCTAAACCCATTCAACACAGAAAAACATAATATTATTATTTAGAGTTTGATACTTCATTATCTTAATTTATTACTTCATTTTAGTAATATACACTACTGTATAAACATGTCATTTATATTACTTCATTATCATAATTTATTACTTCATCTTACCAATTTACTACTTCATCTAATAGAATATGTAGTTCATTTAAATGTACAAACAACACAACATTTAAGTTTATCCAAAAACCCTAAACCCATACAACATGGTAAATAGATTGTTCATATATAGTGTCTATTACTTCATTATTATGTTTTATTACCTCATTTTATCAATTTACTGCTTCATAGGATTATACATTAGGGCTTTAACTTCATTTTATCAAATTACTACTTCATAAAAAATAGTTTTTATACCTTCTTCCTCATCAATTTTTCTTCCAATAACTGTTGTCTTCTTTCGATAATATTTGAGTTCTGCTTTCACTAAAATCATAAACAAATTTAAGAATTAGATGAAGTAAATTAAGAATAAGAACTCTGGAAAGGTTCAAGGTGTATTACCTTCACCGAATGTTCTGCCAGAACGTAACTGGCATCCACTGTTGGTCGACGACTTCCTTGTGTCAACCATTTCGAATGTTTGATTAATTGACGATTAATCGACTTCCTGGAAATGTTGTCGATTTTAGTCCCGGTCGACGATTATCTCGTCGATTTGCAGAAGAGAAACTGTAGAATCCGTCGATCTGAAGAAGAAGAAGATAGAGGGAGAAATGACAATGAAGAGAAACGGCGTGAATGGAATGAAGCGAAAGAGAAACGGCGAAGAAAGAGGGAGAAATGAGAATGAAGAAAACGCGTGAATTGAATGAAGGCAAAAGAGAGACACAGTGAATTGAATGAAGGCTAAAGAGAAACGCGGTGTGTGAAATTTTGAAGGCGAAAGAGGTGCGCGAAATTTTGAAGGCGAAAGAGGTGTGCGGAATTTTTACCCTAAATGGATTTTTACCAAAATACCCCTTGATTGAAGTAAATTGTCTACCTAATGAAGGAGTGAAATTAATAAAGCATGATCTATTCCCAGCCATTAAAAATTAGATCTAAGAGCTTAAATTTGGTCTCTAGTTCGGTCTTTAAGAGTGAATTTGTGAATAATGGGACTCTATAGATATATATATATGGATGTAATCAAATGCAAACTTTTAAATATTGTACAAATTCCAAACTATGATCTGGACCGTTGGAAAATGTCAACAGATGACAAAATAATAGCAATAAAGAATATCAACACAGTGTCAACAGTTGATGCTGTGTCGACACTGTGTTGACATCAAAATCTTGAAATTTTACCCTGTGTTGATATTGTGTTGAGGAGTTTGGAGTTTGTACAATATATAGAGTTTGCATTTTATGCTACCTATATATATGTATTAATTTTATTATTAAATTTTATGTAATACTAGTATTTAATATCCATCCCTCCATATTTCCATGTTCTGGATCCGCCCACTGCCTATATTGGTGGATGAGTGTCTTGTAAGTCACTAGCGCAACTCTAGTAGACTTTGAATTATTTACAAAAGAACCTGGAAGCGATACATCTACATACAATACATGAAAGAACGCCGCCGGAGTTTCTGCAGTTGGTTTAGGGAACCATATCAATACTACATTATAAAACTGAGTTCAAACATTATCGATATGCTCAGAAGATCCTTTCGACTGATGAAGACATGTTAGAGTTTCAAAAGGACCGAACAACGAAATTTAAAATATTACTCCCTCCGTTCGCGATTAGGAATCTCATTTTTCAATTTTGATTCGTCGGCAAACATGAGTCCTAGTTCATTTTTACTATAAATGATAATAGGTCTCATATTTCACTCATTCATTTCATTTATATTTCATTTAATAGTAATAGTGATACTTATATTGCACTAACTTGTTTCGACCCGCTTTTCTTAATATTTCTTAAATAAAATGAGACTTTTAAATGGAAACAAAGGGAGCAGGGACCCGGGGGGGGGGGGAGGGTCAACCGGGAAAATTTATAGGAAATCTCATTCGTTTCAATTTTTCAGCAGGAGTCGACCCCACCGTGCGTCGAGGCAGAGAAGAGAACAACATGGTGGCTGGTGGATATGTGTGTAACAATGAACAGAGAGAGATGGAGAGGAGAGGGAGAAGCAGTTTTATTGTTTTTGAAAAAGTAGAGTTGCAAATTTGGAATTGTTAATTATTTCAGTTTTAGAGCTTAAAATAATGAGTTTTGATACCTCCTTGCAGCCAATTTATACTCCCCGTTCTGCAATAGGAGTCCTATTTAGTTATGGCACATGTTTTAAGAAATGTAAAGAAAAGTGAGTTGAATAAGTTAGTGAATTATAAGTCTCGCTTATATATATTAGTTTTATAATAAAATATGAGTGGAATAAGTTGGTGGAATATGAGACATACTTACCCTTTATGGTAAAAGTGAAATAAGACTCTTATTGTGGGACGGCGGATAGAGTAATTCACAAGCATTTCGTGGAAGGAATTATCGGTGCAAGGGTGTAATTTTGGGATTCCATGTTTTATTTCATTAAAACACAATGTCAACCAAATACCCTAAAGCCCGTTTTCACTAGCCCAATTTCTCAACCAAACATAAATTAAAGTAGAAAAGCTCCTAGTTCTAAATTCATGAAAGTCTCAGTTTCATAGAAATTGTGTTTTAGACTTACAAGCTTATCAAACATACCCTAATATGAAAGACTAATCACTAACAAGGGCAGAGGTAACGATACTTATAATTTGGGTAAAAGACCAGATGAGACATCGTTCCCATGTTTCAGAATCTTGAGAAATAGATAGAAAGTTTTGGTCGCACAACCATTTGACCCTGTGGCCAAGGTCACAGTTTGCTGTGAGGGTGGAGTATCTTTTTTTTAGAAAAAAACCGAAGACCTAAAATTTCATTTAATATATTCAGGGTCCATTTAAAAAAAAGCATTTCGCAATAAATTGCAAATTGAAAACCCCCCTCATCGTACTACTATTGATTTGTCGATGGACTTAGTATAAAAGTTTTCTCAATTTAAACTCATTTTTAAAGTCACACCAATTTTAGGTACGAACGTTTTCTCAAGACTAAAGTTTTTTTTTATCCTAAACATATGATCATTTTACGAATTTGGTCCATAATATTTACTTTTTGAATTTTGAATCTCGAACAAACAAAAACGGTCCTTTTTGGATGGCGTCATCACAAAACTAACGGCCAACGCTAATTGGCTAATTTTTTTTATCGAATTAGAATAACTAATCCATAATTAAAAGTACATGTTGGTCCTAAACATATGACCATTTTACGAATTTGGTCCAAAAAAAAAAAGAATTAAGGTTCATCCATCACTTTCTTCTTCGCCCGGCTATCTTCGACGATATTCTTAAGATCTTCAACAACTTCAACTCTGACAGTAGATTGTGCGATAAGCTCTCCGACGACAGAATCAATTAGAAGCTCAAGTCTCTCGACTGTCGCATCCCCCGCTACATCTACCTCGACACGTCAATTTGTTCCAATTCGGTCAACATCTCCTCCATCCTACACGCCGTTGACCAATTGATCTTCATCGTTGCCGATTGGGCACTGATACGCTCGAATTTTGCACTATTTTAAGGCCATTATTTGGTCCATTTTGAGTGTCAAAGTTGCATTACATGTCCATAAATTGCATATTTTATCTATTTTGACGTGTTTTGTGATAAATGTATAAATTAGAGCCAAAAAAGATAGCTAAAAGTCGAAGTTGGAAATCTGGAGCTTTCAAGAAGCCCAGTGGTCCGCTGCAACACAGTCAGCGACCACTAGCCACCAACGACCCTGAACAAGTAGCGGTCCGCTAAGGGAAAGTTGTGCAGAAAAGAGGAACACGCCCAGCGACCGCTAGGGTCTGCGCATCGACCGTTCCACGAGATCCAGTAGCTACGGGATGATTGCTAGCGACCGCTGATCAAGAGGACCAATGCACAGCGACCGCTGGCCAAGTTGTAGCAGCCCGCTAGGAAAGCGCGGCACACAGATCTGACCTACTTTCTCCCCAAGAGTTACCATACTGTGCTGAATATTTACCATAATTATGGTACACGAAAATTGCACTATAAATATCCCCTCAAGCTTCATCATTAAGGATCTTCTTTTTGTTGCATAATTCCAGAGCGTAATAGTTGAGAGTTCTACTTGGTTTATCAAGTTCAAAGGTTTAAAGAAGGATTCAAGAGAAGATCAAGGCTACAAGAATTCAACCTTTGAGTTTTATTACTTTAGTTCTTATGTTTTTATTGTTTCCCCGAAAAACTATGTCTTTAGATTATTCAATCATGTGTAACTAAATTCCTAGAATTATAGGGATGTGTTAGTAACGACTTGGTTATACAGTTCCTATTTATTTAATATCCGTTTTATTCATTACTCGCTTCTATTCTAAGTGTTCGATAATTGTTTCACGTTTGAGTGATACATTCTGTGATGATCTATTGACTTGCTACATAATCGTGAGATGAGGTTGGCGAGTTAGAAGAGCTTAGTTGACACTACAATTAGTTTCCTCTAAAACGGCACTGATAATTGAGAGTGATGACATCTCGAGGATCTTAGGAGCTTTTAGGAGTTACAAATCTAGGATTGACGCCCCTAGTGTCTGTAATCTACGCTTGTGTCGCATGGGCGAAACTTAGGAGACTCGTTCTAGTGTAGTATGAACTGTGCTAGGGTGTTGTAGTTAGAACTTGTATAACCAACTACAATACCCTAGCACGGTTTATACTTCGATAGAACGAGTCACATAAGTATTGTCCATGCGGTACAAGCGTAGATTACTAACACTAGGGTTGTCAATCCTAGATCCGTAACTCCTAAAAGCTCCTAAGACCATTGAAAAGTCCTTACTCTCAATTAACAGTGCCGTTGTAAGGGAAGCTAATTGTAGTATCTACTAAGTGGATCTAACTCGCCAACCTCCTTTCACGATTATGTAGCAAGTTATATTAAATCATCACCGAATGTGTCACTCAAACGTGAAGTATTATGGAACAACTTAGGAAAGAAATGAAGTAAAAACAAAACGGATATTAAATAGAAACTGAATTGTATAACCAAAGTCGTTACTAACACATCCCTAGAATCCTATGAATTTAGTTACACATAATTGAATAGACTAAAAACATAGATTGTAGTAAGACAAAATGAACATAAGAACTAAAGCTAATAAAATCCAAAGGTTGAATCCTTGTAGCTCTTTGATGATCTCTTGATTCCTTCTTCAACCCCTTGCACAATGAAGAGCTCCCAAATTTATGTTCTAGAATTATAAGGTAAAAAGAAGATCCTAATGAAGAGGTTTGAGGGGATATTTGTAGAGGAAAAATCGAGCAGCATGAAATAAGATAAAAGGTGGCTAACTTTGGTAAATCTTGGGAGAAAGTAGGTTAAATTCGTGCGCCGTGTTTTCGCAGCGGGCCGCTGCACCTTGGCCAGCGGTCGCTGCACATTGATCCGTGGCCTCTGCCTCTTGGATAGCGGTCGCTGTGAATAATCCCATAGCTTCGGAAACTCTTCGAGCGGTTGATGCGCACTCCCTAACCTTCGTTGGGTGTGTTCTTCATTTCAGCACAACTTTTTCCAGAGCGGACCGCTACTGGCTCAGCGGTCGTTGGGCTGCAGCGGTCGCTGTGCGTGTTGCAACGGACCGATGGGCATCTTGAAAGCTCCAGATTTCCACCTTCGACTTTTTCCTGTCTTTTTAGGCTCAAATATGCACAAATCTCACAAAACACGTCAAAATACCAAAATAGAGAAAATATGCAAAATATGGACATGAATTGTGATTTTGTCGTAAAAAACGGACCAAATAAAGACCTTAAAGCAGTGCAAAATCCAAGCGTATCAACTCTCCCAAACTTACATTTTTGTTTGTCCTCGAACAAAACAATAAAGACACAAAATAGACGCACAGAATGCAAAAGGACTAGACGTCGTAATTGCCTTAAAGTATGGAGAAGATGGATCAAGCATGTATTAACACAATCAAATCAAGCAAGACTTATTAGTGCACTTTCATTACTAACTCGTGGAACACCTTGAATTCATGCACTCACATGTGGCAAACTTCCAAAGATGAGAAGTGATTATTTCTCTAACTCTCAAAGTGTATAAAGGTTAAGTGTATAAGCACTCAAATCATGTATCATGCAATGTTTACCATAGGTTTACTCAATGTCTAATCCATCTTCTACTTGATGTGATTAAGAATCAAAAGTCCGAAAGGTCTTTATTTTTTGTTGTAATGTAGGCTCTTTGGTAGGTGAGGAATATTTTGCTAAAAAAGTGACTCAAAATAAAAATATCCCAAGTAGAGTTAAAATGACTCCACTTTTCTAAACACCCAAAACACTTTTAAAACTTATTTTTCTCCTTCAACTCACTTTCCCTTTGATTTTCTCCTTCTCTTTTTCTTTTTCTTTTTCTTTTTCTTTTCTTTCTCTTTTTCATGAGCATCATTTCTAGATCAAACACATATTTTGAATTTTCACTATTTCACAACTTGTACTTTTCTACATTTAAGCACACTACTTTTTTCCATAAAATTTCTCCTTATCTTTCCAATTCATTTACAAAAGATATCAAAATTAAACTAATCCAATGAATTGTCCCCATTTATTTGACTTCCAAAGAATATGCTTAAAGGCTCAAAATTGGCTCCAAAGGGAGAAAATTGAGAAGGCCGAAAATTTTGGGTATAAAAGTAGCTAAGAAAAGATGGCCTAACATTCTCCTTTATCAACTTAAACACTATGTAAACTTAGGCAGACTATGAGCAAGTTCTAGAAACATATACATGCATGCAGATAAATCACACAAGAAAGAATTAAGGCTCAAATCTCACAAGGTATAAGCATGATTCAAGGCGAACAAGCAATTCACTAATTATGCACCTTTTCACCAAACCATCAAATCAAGACGTCTAGCCATACTTAAACATGGATGGAATGGAATATCATTGGCAACTCGGTCTAATGTGTCCCTAAGCATGCGTGTTTCTAAGTTCTTCATGCTAAGTTCATGACATAGATTCACCTTCGGGCTTTTTTAAAAAAACCAAAAACTTAAACTAAAAACCTAAAACAAAAATCTAAACTCACGATCCACCACGTCACCCCCCAAACTTATTTATAACAAAGTGTAAAATAAGTTTGTAGAGTCAGTAGGGACGTGAATAAACTACTAAAAAGAAAACATACCTTGAAAATTTCGCGTAAGGTTGGACAGGGTTAAAATTCGAGAAACTCAAAAAATCGCTCCGGAAACTGCAATTGGATGGTGGTCGCTGGGGCCCTCCAGCGGTCGTTGCGGCGAGTCAGGTTGTTTCCAGAAGCTGGCCAGCGGGCGACTGCAGCTTCTGCAGCCGTCGCTGGCGAAGGTACAGATCCTGCAAAAATTTTCATCAACACAAAAACGATAAATCAACCAAAAAGTACATAAAAACTTAACCAAAAATTGAAATAAATGGTTGGGTTGCCTCCCAACAAGTGCTCTTTTATAGTCATTAGCTTGTCTTTGCCCCTTCTTTACTCCTTGGGTAGTTCTTCTAGTGCCACTTTCTTTTCCGTCCCCTTGTCCGAACTATAGTATTTATTCACACGGTGGCCATTGGCTTGAAACAACGTCCCATCCAGAGCTAGAAACTCAACCGTCCCACTATCATAGATTTTCTTGATCATGTAAGGATCGGTCCATTTGGACTTCAACTTTCCGGGGAAGAGGGAGAGTCTCGAATTGTGCAACAAAACTACATCACCCAAGGTGAGATCTCCTGGACTAATCATCCTATCATGGTAGGATTTCATCCTTTCTTTGTTAGTGGACGAGCTATCGTAGGCTTCCATTCGAAATTCGTCCATCTCATTGAGAAAGAGACGCCTCTCCTCGCCGGCCTTTTGGAAATCTTGATTCAATTTCTTTATCGCCCAATAAGACCTATACTCCATCTCAAAAGGCAAATGACATGATTTTCTAAAAACTAATTGATAAGGAGACATACCTATAGAGGATTTGTATGCGGTACGGTATGCCTACAACGCATCATCCAAACGGAGTGCCCAATCCATTCTATTAGTGCTCACTGTTTTCAGTAAGACGGACTCGATTTCCCTATTTGCAAGCTCAGTCTGCCCATTGGCTTGGGGGTGATATGGCGAGGTGACTCTGTGCTTGACTCCATATTTTTCCAATACATTGTCTAGCCACCTATTGTTGAAGTGAGATCCTCTATCGCTTATGAGAGCGCGTGGTGTACCAAACTTACTAAAAAAAATTTCCTCACAAAAGCAGTTACAACTTTAGAATCATTAGTTTTGGTAGGAATTGCTTCCACCCATCTAGACACATATTCAACTGCAAGTAAAATGTATTTGTACTTCCTTGATTTTGGGTATGGTCCCATAAAGTCTATCCCCATACATCAAATAATTCTACCTCAATGATGGTGTTCATAGGCATCTCCTTTTTTTTTGATATTCCCCCGTGTGCTGGCATTCGTTGCATTGGAGTACAAAATTGGCGGAGTCACGGTAGATAGTTGGCCAATAGAACCCACTTTGTATGATTTTGATGGTGGTCATTTGCACACCAAAGTGTCCTCTAGTTGGCGACGAGTGGCTTCTTTCTACTATGGCTGCCCAATCTTGTTGCGGTACACACCTCCTAAGCATGGTATCTGCACATCTGTTGAACAATTAGGGCTCATCCCAAAAATAAGATCTAACATCTCTATAAATTTTCTTACTTTGATAAGGAGTAAGATCGGGAGGGTGTACCTTGGCTGCTAAATAATTAACAATGTCGGCATACCATGGAAAAGTGGCTTGAGTGAAGAATAGATGCTAGTCGGGGAAGTCCTCATTGATTTCTCGTGATAGATCTTCTCCTTCCACCAGGTGCTCCAACCGAGACAAGTGATCCACCACTACATTCTCACATCCTTTTCTATCTCTTATTTCAACATCGTTTTCTTGGAGTAGTAGGATCCACCGGATGAGTCTTGGTTTTGCGTCCTTCTTTGCAAACAAGTGCCTAATAGCTGCATGATCAGTGTAAACAATGGTTTTAGTCCCAACAAGATCAGCTCTAAATTTATCAAAAGAATAAACTATAGCAAGCATCTCCTTTTCTATGGTCGTATAATTAGCTTGTGCAAAATCTAAGGTTCTACTAGCATAATAAATTATTCTAAAAATTTTATCTCTCTTCTGCCCCAAGGCGGAACTAACGGCAATGTCGCTTGCATCACACATGATTTCAAATGGATGGCTCCAATCAGGGTAACAAGAATGGGAACACTCACTAGAGCCTTCTTCAAATCTTCAAAAGCCTGCAAACAATCAGAAGTAAAATAAATTTCACATCTTTTTCAAGGAATTTATAAAGAGGCTTAGAGATTTTCAAAAAGTCCTTGATAAATCTTCTATAGAACCCTGCATGTCCCAAGAAACTTCTCACTGCCTTCTCGTTGGATAGGGGTGACAATCTCTCAATGGCTGCAATCTTGGCTCTATCAACCTCTATCACTGCAGAAGATACTTTGTCACCTAGAACTATACCTTCTTTCACCATGAAGTGACATTTCTCCCAATTAAGAACAAGGTTAGTTTCTACACATCTCTGCAAAACCTGAGCCAAATTTCCAAGACAATGAACATAAGATTTCCCAAAAACAGAAAAGTCATCCATAAAGACATCCATCACATTTTCAATCAAATCATGAAAAATTGCCATCATGCATCTTTGGAAAGTAGCAGGAGCATTACATAAGCCAAAAGACATCTTCCTATAAGAATATATCCCATAAGGGCAGGTAAAGGCAGACTTATGTTGATCCTCGGGAGCAATTGCAATTTGATTATAACCAGAATAACCATCTAAGAAACAGTAGTAATCATATCCCCCTAATCTATCAAGCATTTGATCAATAAAAGGCAAAGGGAAGTGATCTTTCATAGTGGTTGCATTTAACATCATATAATCAATGCAAACTCTCCAATCTGTAGCTACTCTCGTGGCAAACATCTCACCATCCTTTCCGGGCACTACAGTCATCCCCTCTTTCTTAGCTACTACTTGCATAGGACTCACCCATTCACTATCCGATATGGTATAGATAATCCCTGCATCTAGCAACTTAATTACCACTCTCCTCACTACATCTTGCATGATAGGATTAAGCCTACGTTGGTTTTGCACACGAGGCTTATGCCGTTCCTCAAGTAAAATCCCATGCATGCATGTGGTTGGGCTAATCCCTTTCAAATCACCAATAGACCATCCTATAGAGGACATATACTTGATTAGCACACACGGCCACTTTTCACATTCCTTTTCACTCAAGGCGGCGGACACGACAACATGGTAAGTGTTATCTGGCCCTAAAAATACGTACCTGAGGTGTTCCGGGAGTGGCTTCAATTCTACCTTAGGTGGTCCTCGTGGTTTTCCCAATGTTTTCTTCCTCTCTTCTTCTTCTGGGTGCACAATGGCAAAAATGTGTTCCCCTTTTGAGGAATTCTTTCGGGAAGAACCTCGAATTCTGTAATCTTAGCACACACATTAGCATCACAAGTAGATGAATCTGAAGTAGGAGTGAAAGAATTTATGAGACAAGATTCTAAAGGGTCCTGAGTTTGGTGGTATGTGACTTCTACTTCACCCACACAATCCGTGACCACTTGGATGACGCTACACTCTTGATAGCCTTCTGCTTCTTCCTTCCCATGGAATTTCAAAGCGTCATAGATGTTGAAGGTGATACTCTCATTATGAAATCACAATGTTAGCTCCCCCTTCTGCACGTCTATCATGGCTCCCCCGGTGGCTAGAAATGGTTTTCCAAGTATCAAAGGCACCTTCTTGTCCTCCTGCATGTCCAAAACGACAAAGTCAGCGGGAAAAATGAATTCTCCTACTCTTACCAAAACATCTTCTACAATTCCTCTAGGTGTTGTTGTTGTTCTATCTGCCATTTGCAAGGTGATCGAAGTGGGGCGGAGATTGTCAATGTTGAGCTTCCTGTAGAAAGATAGAGACATCAAATTAATACTTGCTCCTAAATCACACAATGCCTCACCTTCTACATTATTTCCTAACACACAAGACAAAGTAAAACTCCCTGGATCATTGTGTTTGGTAGGCAATCCTTTCTGAATTATAGCACTGCAATTCTCTATTAGGTCCACTGTATCATATTTCCCCCACTTTCTCTTCTTGGCCACCACATTCTTCAAGAACTTGGCATAGTTGGGTATTTGTTACAGTGCTTCCACCAATGGTATGTTGATGTGGACCTTGCTTATAGCTTCCAAGAACTTGGTAAACTGGGCGTCTAGCTTCTTGCACTTCAATCGCTGGGGATACGGGATGGTGGCAGTGCTGGGAAACTGCAGACCAGGGAGCTGGCTCTCGGGTAGTGGACCGCTGTAAAGTGGTGCAACGGCCGCTGGTGGCAGCTCTGCATCAGTGTCTGAATCAAGCTCGGCTGGCTGGGGAATTTCCGGCGGACCGCTGCGAGGTGGTGTAGCTGGCCGCTGATCAGCGGCTGGCGTGAAGTCGGTCGACTCCTGTTCTTTTTCTTTTCTTCCCCTGCCTAGATCCGCTGCCTGTGGAGGCTGAAATGTGGTTCCGCTACGGAGTTGCACAACATGACAATTTCGTTTTGGATTGATCTCTAGTATGCTAGGAAGCGTTCCTGGAGTGTGCTTGCTCCCTATTGTTGTGGCCAAAACTCCCATGTTAAATTCTAACTCCCCCACTTGTGCGGCTAGACTCGCCAATCCTTGCTTCAAAAGGCCGGTGTTTCTTTCCAAATTGAGCAACCTCTGATTAGTCACCTTCCAATTTTCCTGAACCTCGATGATGCAGATTTCCAGCACTTCCTCCCCTTTGGAGAGGGGTTGTTACTCCATACCTGCACATGTTTCAGAATTTTCATTAGTATAATGATCTTGTGCATCGTATGAAAAATCAAAGCAGCCAGAGTCATAATATGATCCCCCTTGGTCGGGGCTGTAGCACTCTTCGTTGTACCCTCCTTGCTGCTCATCACTGTAACTGTATGGACTCCCCATTCCTGTCGAGAAATTCATTAAACTAAAAATAAAATAAAAATAAAAATAAAAATAAAAATAAAAATAAAAATAAAATAAAATAAAAATAAAAATAAAAATAAAAATAAAAATAAAAATGAAAGCAGTAAAATCCAAAGTAGCAAATTCGTCCGTTTTAAGATATCAATCACAAAGTGAGTGTATTCCCCGGCAACAGCGCCAAAAATTTGATGTACTTTTTATTAGCACTAAAAACCCCTAAGTATACAGAGTATATATAGTATAGCTAACGGTCAGTACCGGATATCAAACACGGGGAAAACAATCACAAATTGGCTACCTTCTACTAAGCTTTGTTCACTATTTGGAAAATCGAAAGTTTTGGAGATTTTGAAAACTAAAAACAGTTTGAAAGCAATAAACAACTAATTGCAAATAATTAAAGAGGTAAAAATATGAGAGATAAGAGAATTCCAGGGATGTGCGTTCACAGTTATGGTTATACAAATTCCAACTATAATACCCTAGCACGGTTTATACTTCGATAGAACGAGTCACATAAGTTTTGCCTATGCGGTACAAGCGTAGATTACTAACACTAGGGTTGTCAATCCTAGATCCGTAACTCCTAAAAGCTCCTAAGACCATTGAAAAGTCCTTATTCTCAATTAACAGTGCCGTTTTAAGGGAAGCTAATTGTAGTGTCTACTAAGTGGATCTAACTCACCAACCTCCTTTCACGATTATGTAGCAAGTTATATTAAATCATCACCAAATGTGTCACTCAAACGTGAAGTATTATGGAACAACTTAGGGAAGAAATGAAGTAAAAACAAAACGGATATTAAATAGAAACTGAATTGTATAACAAAAGTCGTTACTAACACATCCCTAGAATCCTATGAATTTAGTTACACATAATTGAATAGGCTAAAAACATAGATTGTAGTAAGACAAAATGAACATAAGAACTAAAGCTAATAATATCCAAAGGTTGAATCCTTGTAGCTCTTTGATGATCTCTTGATTCCTTCTTCAACCCCTTGCACAATGAAGAGCTCCCAAATTTATGTTCTAGAATTATAAGGGAAAAAGAAGGTCCTTGGCCAGCGGTCGCTGCACGTTGATCTGTAGCCTTTGTCTCTTCGATAGCGGTCGCTACACTATGTTCCAGCGGTTGCTGTGAATAATCCCATAGCTTCGGAAACTCTTCGAGCGGTCGCTGCGCATTCCCCAGCCTTCGCTAGGCGTGTTCTTTGCTGGTTCAGCGGTCGTGGGCCGCAGCGGTCACTATGCGTGTTGCTGCGGACCTCTGGGCATCTTGTAAGCTCCAGATTTCCAACTTCGAATTTTTGCTATCTTTTTAAGCTCGATTATGCACAAATCTCACAAAACACGTCAAAATACTAAAATAGAGAAAATATGCAAAATATGGACATGAATTGTGATTTTGACATTAAAAACGAACCAAATAAAGGCCTTAAAACAGTGCAAAATCTGAGCCTATCAGCTATACGATATATACTTTGTATACTTGCAGGTTTATTTAGTGCTAATAAAAAGTGCATCAGGCACCCCTGGCCTCCTACAAGTGTGTCGCCGCCTACGTCGCCCGTGCGGAGGATTTGCTGCAGCAGCAAACGATATTGCACTTGGAGGAAGAGTTCAAAGCCTTGCTTGAGACTGTCGGTGGCGGATCGACTCACTTTATGTGTCATCGCTCTAGTTACTCGGATGATGATGCCTCCATCGAGGAGGATAACGACGAGGATGCATCCATCCCCGTAGTGGGGCCCGTGATGAATTGCGACATCATAATTGACGCACTTTTGCCGGTTACGGACGGCGACCTGCCCGTCATCGCGAAGCGGATGGTGGCGGCGGCGGGGTACGAGAAATAGTGCGTTGTATACGGCTAGTGCCACCGGGAATATCTAGAGCTGGGCCTCTCGCGGCTGGGGCTTCCAAAGCTGAGCATTGACGAGGTGTAGAGAATGCAGTGGAGCCAGCTGGTATGATGAAATCGAGAGATGGATCAAAGCATTCAAAGTTACTCTTCCATCCTTCTCCCAAGCGAGTGTCGGCTCTGCGATCGCGTTTTCTCCTGGGGGTAGTAATTGGTCATCCCTCCAGCACTGGATTTGTTGGATGACTTCAGTAGCTGGCATGGAACACACAGTGATGGAGGAGCCATACACGGCGATGGTGGTGGTGGTGGTGGCGAAGTCACCAAGGGCGGACCCTAGCGGCAGGGAGATGATGAATAGTATGGTGCCAGAGAGAACCGGGTGAAGAAGAAGGTGGCGACTGAACACTAATTTCTTATAATATTTTTTTAATTTTAAAGACCAAAATCGTAAAATGGTAGTATTATGTTAAAGGACTAAAGACCATTTTTGGTCCTAAACATATGACGATTTTATGATTTTTGGTCTAGAACATTATCTTTTGAATTATTACATTCTGAACTAATGAAAACGGTCCGTAAATGGTCCTTTCTAACGATGGCGTCAGAAAACGAACTGTCAAACACAAAATTAAGTCATTTTTTACCTAACTAATATAATAATCTCAAATAAATTAGAATTTTCAATATTTTTTAAATGATTAACCCAAAAAACATGTCTTCTTCCTCATTGTACCAAAAACACTCTACAAGCCAAATTACTCTTTTCTTCCTCATTGCACCTAGAACACTATACAATCTAAATCACTCTTTCTTCTTTCTCATTCAACCCAAGAATACTCCACAAACTCTAGTTCTCTCATTTCATTTCATTTCATTTCATTTCAGATAGATAGAGATGTCTCATTTCCGATTTGGTTTTAGATTTGAACCAGGTAGACAAACATCCACTACTTCGACAGCTTCTCTTCACCAGCTATGGTAGCGCCACCCCCTTCCCTATAGCTCCCCCTTCATCTACGCCGCACACTTTTCCCTCTTCTCACCTTTGCGCTATCACTAATTGCCCTCTCGAAACCATCAAAATCAGCACTTACGCCTAGGGCGACGACAGCTTCGTCGCTATGTTATACCATGGCATCATATCCTCCTCCCCCACATTAAACCTCCCTTATTTCACATTCGGCTGCGCGCATTCCGTCCTTAGGGAACCCATCGGTGTTGCCGAATTCAGCCGTAGAATCGACACAGACAAACACACATTAGCTTTCTAGAGAGAAAAACTATGCATCCCCATTAGCCGAGCCATTCCTACACTTTCTCTCTCCCTCACATACATCAAAGGCATGAATATTAGTCTCCATTGACACGGATTGCAACTCCTCTCTCTCCTCTCCCTCTCGCAAAAGCCGCAAATGACTTCAACTGCCTACGCAAGGTCCACAACTCGTTGACTGACCTCGACGGAAATATTTCGGAATCTTTTTGGCTGTGTCATATCCTTCAGACCCTGAATCTCACTAGTATTCACTTTCTAGTTCGATCCATGAGCAAAGAGACGTTGAATTAATCTAAGTTCTTGTTTTTAAATTTTCTATTTTTATTTATTTATTTATTAATCTATTTTCTAAATAATTTAAAATTTCTGATAAAAAATTGTTAATCCAGTCAAAAAGCTCACTTATTTACGTTAACCATCAATATTTAACGGCTCCGTCCAAAATGGACTCAATTCGAACCGTTTTCATTTGTTCGTGATGTAATTATTCGAAGATAATGTTCTGGACCAAAATCGTAAAATCTTCATAAGTTTA
>NW_024599147.1:0-20687 GCF_004379255.2 Salvia splendens | reverse complement strand
AGTTGAGTCGGGTCACTCATGTTTCACTTGATCAATACAGTCCAAAATTCTTCATTTCTTTCTAGTACTACTCCCTCTGTCCCTGAAAATTTGTCACTGATTTTCTTTTTTTGTCAGTCTATAAAAATTTATCACATTTCACTTTTACCATTTTTGGTAGTGGACCCTACATTTCACTAACTCTTTTACACTCACATTTTATTATAAAACTAATATATAAAAGTAGGACCCACATGCTATCAACTTTTTCAACTCACTTTCTATTACATTTCTTAAAACCCGTGCCGGTCAAATGGTGACGAATTATTAGGGAGACGGAGGGAGTAATATATATGTCTACTTTCTAACTTTGCAAAACCAAAACAATTTCAGCCGTGTGATCTGGCTGATCTAAATTATCGAATGGATTAAGCTATGAGGAGGCAATAATTCTACTAGAGAATAGTAATTGGGAGTCACTATTGGAAAAAGATCAGGTTCGTTGGCTCTCTCATTAAATTACGTTGACATCTTTATAAAAATTTAAATGGTCAAAGCTCATCTAATTCACCTCAAGCTACATGATCCTCTAATTTTATTCAAATGTAGTTAGTTGATAAGATAATAATACGTGGAAGTTTCATCGCCTTATCATATTAAATTATGTACAAATAAGTATATATCATGTCTTGTCTTATATTTCTTAATTAACAACAGCTGAATACTGAAAGAGAAGCTGGAGAGTATTTGGTGGATGGAATGATGAAGGCAAGATTTTATTTGCGCCAACATACAAATATTTGCAAAATTCCGATTCATATGCAGGGAGAATAGCAAGTCGAAAAGAAAACGAAGGACGCCTGCATGGTATGGAGCCCTTTTTCCACTCACTTTTTAGTACATTTATTAAAACTCGAGTCATGTCAACTAGTGATAAAAGTAATCATAATCAAGAGATGGATTGGCCACGGTATCTGATTATATGTGTTTAATTGTAGTGCGATGAATATTATGGCACGGCGATGGCATCGACCAACTATCCTACTTGAGAGGAGAGTCGAGATTTTCGATCATAGGCCGGTTTTCGGCCTGTTTTGCAGTAGAGGTGGAGCTCATCAACAGAAACCCCAATTTAGAAGGGATATTCATGTGCAGCCACCAAGTTCGAATTGGAAGAATGCTTACCTCAAACCCTAATTTTTGCGAGTTTAACCATAGATCATCTCTACAACTTAAGTGCACATGTAATTCATCTTTTAAATCTCATACAGTACATATCATTAACTACTTAATCCTAAGTTCACACTCTCTCTAAGACTACTTTTTCTCCTCTCACTCGATAACATAGATGTACAAAACCATAACATACGATATCTAAGTAAATCTATTATCTATATATTGTCTGTATCTATATCTTTTCGTTGCAAAATGAAAAATCACACAAAACACACACTAAATCATCTATCAACCCACCATGTCACGACACCACTAGTCTCAAATTCAGTTTAAATTTGTGGCTACAGAGAAAGTGCAAAAAAGGATATGGAATGTAGTCCATATACATCAGCAAAGTCTTATATATGTGTGTACCGCAAAAGTCGGTGGATGTTATTTCAAGGAAATGAATATATCTTCTTTAGCCAAAATAAAATAAAAGCCTAAGAATCTAATATATTGGGCCTATCAGCTATTTTCTTGCCCAAATCCTTTTATTTGAAAACACTATTGGAGAGGCCCAAATAAGCTCATTTTTCTTTCAAATTTGTTGAAGACTCGGTAATCCAGCGTACTCACTAAAACGTCCCACAAAATCTGGCATATTATGAACAGTACCTATAAAATAGGAACAAAAAATTATGATCAGTTCCACCAAATTAGCAACAGATTCAGACTATGTAGGCCATCATCTTCCAGCCAATTTCACATTTTTTTTTTCATACTAGTATCAATCAGCAACGCACGTTCTCACCGAATGAGGTAATTGTTGAAATTGCCAAAATTTCTTTGTCCCACACGGTGGGTATTAGGGAGTTGGGGGGAGTGGAGCACTCCTCCCTCATTTGTAATGTACCTCAAATATTATATTCCTTCTCCGTCTAAATATAAGCGGGCTCTGCATAGGGTGCTCGGAGACGTTATCAAAGTTTCGGGTGTGTTCTTTCTTTATTATTTATTTTGTTCCGCATTTATTTCTGGCTTTATTTTCTGTTGGGATATTGTATTCAATATTATTTGCGGGTTTGGTAGTAGTGTTTTGTACGGTTCTTTTGGGTGTTTTTATATTGTGATAAATACACAGACTGATAATTTATGTTAGGAATCTGGTATTTAAGAGGACAGTGTCCCCGCCAGTCTTTCCAAAGAATTTATTTGGAGAAGTAGTTTTATCGAGTAGACCCCATTGGGTTAACTCTGAAATTACTGAATCGGTTCATTTCACTATTTGAGAGAAAATTACCCGGTTTTCTCAACAAGTGGTATCATAGCCAAAGGTTCGTCCTCGGTTCTGTTTGTTTGTAATATTGAATACTTTATTTTGAGTCTGTAATGGCGGGTAATGATCAAGAAAACAAGGCTAGTTCTTCGTCATCGTGGTTGAGGTTTCCACTGTCAAATATGAAATTGACGGTGGAGATATTTGACGGTACTGGCCATTTTGGTATGTGGCAGGGAGAGGTTCTAGACTCTCTTTTCCAGCAGGGTCTTGACATTGCCATTGAAGAAAAGAAACCAGAAGATATAGATGATAAAGATTGGAGTACCATAAATCGGTTAGCTTGTGGAACAATTCGGTCGTGTCTGTCCAGGGAGCAGAAGTATGCTGTCAAGAATGAGACTTCTGCACATAGATTGTGGAAGACACTGGAGGACAAATTTCTGAAGAAGAGTGGTCAGAATAAGCTCCTTATGAAGAAAAGGTTGTTCCGATTTGAATACCGACCAGGTACCACTATGAATGAACACATTACTTTGTTTAACCAATTAGTAGCAGACCTGCTAAATTTAGATGTGAAATTTGAGGATGAGGATCTGGCATTGATGTTGTTGTCATCTCTACTTGATGAATTTGAACATCTGGAGACCACATTACTCCACTGTAAAGAGAATGTGTCTTTAGATACTGTATGTTCTGCTTTGTATAGTCATGAATTGCAAAAGGCAGATAAAATGAAAGGTAAAGCAGTTACAGATGAAGCATTAGTGGCAAGAGGTCGTCAACAAGGCGATCAAAGGAGAGAAGAGGAAGGTCCAAATCGAAAAGGCGAGTTGCCAAAGATGAGTGTGCTTTCTGTTATGATAAAGGACATTGGAAGAAAGACTGCCCAAAGTTGAAGAAGAAAGAAAAGGCTTCGCAAGATGTAAATGATGCTGAACACAAAAATGATGCGGAGTCAGATTGTTCTTTGACGGTTTCACCTTCAACATCGCATCCAGACGAGTGGATATTGGATTCAGGTTGAACCTATCATATGTGTCCCATCAGGGAGTGGTTTTTTTATTTTGAAGAACACAACGGCGGACTTGTTTACATGGGAAACGACAGTCTATGTAAGACAGCTGGGATAGGCTCAATCAAGCTACGGAATCAGGATGGATCCACCAGAATTTTGAAGGATGTGCGGTACGTGCCCCAGTTGAAGAAGAATCTCATCTCATTGGGGGCATTAGAATCTAAAGGCCTAGTTGTGATGATGCGAGATGGAATTCTTAAAGCAACTTCAGGAGCATTGGTGATGCTGAAAGGTGTGAGGAAGAACAATTTGTATTACTACCAAGGTAGTACAGTTGTTGGGACAGTAGCAACTGCAACTTCGAGTAATAAGAAGGATGCAGAGGCGACGAAGCTTTGACATTTGCGATTGGGACATGCTGGTGAGAGATCATTGCAAATTCTCGCCAAGCAAGGATTATTGAAAGGTACGAAGACTTGCAAATTAGAGTTTTACAAGCATTGTGTTCTGGGAAAACAGCGAAGAGTGAAATTTGGCACTGCAATCCATAATACGAAGGGAATTCTGGATTACGTGCACTCAGATGTGTGGGGACCTGCCAAGACTCCGTCACTTGGAGGTAGACATTATTTTGTCACTTTTGTTGATGATTTTTCCAGGAGAGTTTGGGTGTACACTATGAAGAGCAAAAATGAAGTCCTTGGGATTTTTCTGAAATGGAAAGCTCAAGTTGAAAATCAGATGGGGAGGAAAATCAAGGTTCTCCGATCTGACAACGGTGGAGAATACAAGAGTGATCCTTTCCAAGATATATGCCAGGAGTGTGGCATAGTTCGGCACTTCACAGTGAGAAATACACCACAGCAGAATGGAGTGTTAGAGCGTATGAATCGAACACTAGTGGAGAAAGTTCGTTGTATGCTGTCTAATGCTGGGCTAGATAGGAAATTTTGGGCTGAGGCCATCACATACGCTCAACACATTGTCAATCGTTTGCCATGTTCTGCCATTGATGGCAAGACTCCTTTAGAGGTATGGTCCGGTAAACCTGCAACTGATTATGATTCTTTGCGTATTTTTGGTTCTATTGCATATTATCATGTGACTGAGTCAAAATTGGATCCACGTGCAATGAATGCTTTGTTTATGGGTTTCAGTGCTGGTGTTAAAGGATATCGGTTATGGTGTTTGGAGTCTAAGAAGACGATTGTAAGTAGGGATGTTACCTTTGATGAATCTTCCATGTTGAATAAGGTAAATCCAAATAGTAGTGATACTTCGCAGCAGGTGGAGAGTATACACTGAAGCAGGTGGAGTTCGAAGAAACAGTTGTGATCCCAACTACGAACACCACAAATGACTGTCCTACGGAAGAAGAAGAGTCATATGATGAAGAGGTTCCACCCCAAGAACCTTCGCAACAATCAGAGCCAATTGCAGTCAGGCGAACGAGGCGGGAAAATAAGAAACCTGCTCGATTTGCGGATATGGTAGCATATGCGCTTCCAGTTGTTGATGATGTTCCATGTATCTTTTCGAAAGCTATTGAAAGTTCAGAAAGCGATGGTTGGAAAGGTGCTTTGGAAGAAGAGATGCAATCTCTTCAGAAGAACAAGACGTGGAAGCTGATGCCATTGCCGAAAGGCAGGAAGGCAATTGAATGTAAATGGTTTTTTGCAAAGAAAGAGGGATTTCCTAACAAAGATGATGTTCGCTACAAAGCAAGATTGGTAGCCAAAGTCTACGCCCAGAAGGAGGGAATTGATTACAATGAGGTATTTTCTCCTGTTGTTAAACATTCCTCCATTAGAATTTTGTTGGCTTTGGTAGCGCAATTGAATTTGGAGCTAGCTCAACTTGATGTGAAGACCGTGTTTTTACACGGTGATTTGAAGGAGGAAATCTATATGACCCAACCGGAGGGATTCAAGGTTGCTGGTAAAGAAAATTGGGTTTGCAAGTTGAACAAATCGTTGTACGAATTGAAGCAGTCTTCAAGACAGTGGTACAAACGGTTTGACAAGTTTATGAAGGATCAGATGTACACAAGAAGCAAATACGACCACTGTGTGTATTTGCGCAGACTTCAAGATGGTTTCTACATCTACCTACTCTTATACGTTGATGATATGCTGATAGCATCAAACAGCCAAGTTGAAATTGACAGATTGAAGGCTCAGTTGAGTAAAGAGTTCGAGATGAAGGATTTGGGGAAAGCCAGGAAGATTCTCGGCATGGAGATAACAAGAGATAGAGAAGGAGGCAAGCTTTGGCTGACACAGAAGCAGTATTTGACCAAAGTACTGCAGCGTTTTGGTATAAATGATGATTCCAAACCTGTAAGTACCCCACTTGCTCCTCATTTGAAACTTAGTTCTCAGTTATCTCCAAATACGGAAGATGAACGAGAATATATGGCGAAGGTTCCCTATGCTAACGCAGTTGGAAGCTTGATGTATGCAATGGTGTGTACAAGACCAGACATTTCACAGGCCGTTGGTACTGTGAGCAGATACATGCATGATCCAGGAAAGGGTCATTGGCAAGCTGTGAAATGGATTCTGCGGTATATCAAAGATACTGTAGATATTGGTTTGTTGTTTAAGCAGGATAAATCACTTGGTCATTTTGCAGTTGGATATTGTGATTCCGACTATGCTGGTGATTTGGATAAGCGAAGATCTACTATGGGCTATTTGTTCACTTTAGCGAGTGCGCCAATTAGTTGGAAGTCTACCTTGCAGTCAACGGTAGCTTTGTCTACGACAGAGGCAGAGTACATGGCCATTACTGAAGCTGTGAAGGAGGCAATTTGGCTTCATATGTTGCTGAAAGAATTAGGTGTTGGTCAGAAACAACTTGAAGTATATTCTGACAGCCAGAGTGCTATTTATTTAGCAAAGAATCAGGTCTTTCATGCAAGGACGAAGCACATTGATGTCCGCTATCATTTTGTGCGGGAAATTCTCGAAGAAGAGGAAATTGTCACCCGAAAGGTTCCGACTTTGGAGAATCCTGCAGATATGTTGACCAAGGTGGTGACGAGGGCCAAGTTTAAACATTGTTTGGACTTGGTTAATATTCTGCGATTTGGAGCTGGCGCTTGACTGCGCCAATATGAAAGCACCGCGAGTCGTCTGTTTGGATGGAGAAGATTTGTGTTCGGTGGGATTTGAAATTTTGTCAAGGTGGAGATTTGTTGAAATTGCCAAAATTTCTTTGTCCCACATCGGTGGGTATTAGGGAGTTGGGGGGAGTGGCTTCCTATAAAAGGAGCACTCCTCCCTCATTTGTAATGTACCTCAAATATTGTATTCCTTCTCCGTCTAAATATAAGCGGGCTCTGCAGATGGTGCTCGGAGACGTAGGCAATTTGGCCGAACTCCGTTATCAAAGTTTCGGGTGTGCTCTTTCTTTATTATTTATTTTGTTCCGCATTTATTTCTGGCTTTATTTTCTGTTGGGATATTGTATTCAATATTATTTGCAGGTTTGGTAGTAGTGTTTTGTACGGTTCTTTTGGGTGTTTTTATATTGTGATAATTACACCGACTGATAAATTCTGTTAGGAATCTGGTATTTAAGAGGGACAGTGTCCCCGCCAGTCTTTCCAAAGAATTTATTTGGAGAAGTAGTTTTATCGAGTAGACCCCATTGGGTTAACTCTGAAATTACTGAATCGGTTCATTTCACTATTGTTTTGGCTTTAAAATGTTAATTTGAGATATAAGGTGGGGAAATAATTAAGCTTTGGGGCTTTTAAATAAATCTTTGGGCCGATAATTAATCGTGACAAAATTATTTAATTAAATCCCGAAATAAGTTTGAAGTATGAATAATTTATCCCAAGTCCGGAATATATAATTTTCTTAGCAAAAGGGAAATAGTTGTGATAATTCAAATTATGCGCTTAAATAAATTTTGGGAATTTATTTGACATCGTGGTGGAAAATACGAGGAGCCAACGGAGGAATTATGGGCGCAAGCGGCCGCCGAATAATCGAAAAAAACGAGAGATAAATAACTCTAATTAGGAGGCATGCATTTATTTTTATTTATGTGAAAAATGTGTTGATTTAGCTACTATCTAATTTTAAAGGGGAATCCTCGCAAGTGAATCGTGATACCAAGGGAAAGAAAGTACTTGAGAATTAAGCAGTCGAGGTGGGCTTTCTTTTACTGAATCTCTTTAATGTTTTCAAAAGTATGATTATGGTGTAATAAGGGTGGTTTAAACTGTTATGTCATGTCATGTTTGTTTGATAATGAGATTGTTGTCTGATGCCTAGTTTGTGAGTTCGCTCCATTAGGCTATAGGGCTATGTTAAACGAATTCGGGTCTGAGTGGGGCCGCAAACCCTATCAGGCTGTGTACACATGTGGGATCGTGAGCCGTCCTTGCTAGTCGGCCGGTCTCGTAGGCGAGTAGTGTGGCCACACTTTCGTCGCACTATGGAAATGTTGTGATTGATGGATTGTTGAGAAAGTGGGGAGATTATTTTGCCTAGCCAGGCTATGAAAATGTTTTTGTGATACTCGATGATATTTATTTTCTAAATGTAAAACTCGAGTTCACTATGGTATGGATGATATAACTTTTCTCAACTATTTTCAGCGTGTGTCCACTAAGTATATTAAGTACTCAGCCCTGCATGTGTTTTCTCTATGTGCAGGTTGAGCGGTGACGAGAATATGGTGGTGTTGAGCAAGTAAATTGGAGAATGAATTGTTCATCCTTGGATTATGAGTGTCGTTGTGTCTTCACACATGACGTCACTCTCTCTCTCTTGGTCGTTTCCGCTGTGACATTTCTTTTACTTACCATTTATTGGGCCTGCAACTCAAATTGTTTGGGCATTGAATACCTGGGATTTTGTTGGATAATGTCAACTCTTGGTCATTTTCTTTGAATATAAATTGTTGGTCAAACTCGTTATCGAAACCCTAGTTCTCTTCGTCTGTTTATTAAATTTTTTTAATCACGATCGCCCGTATTTATTAACCCTAAAGGGCGGTCGTGACAATAAAACCATCCAAGATATATTGAAACAACTAACTACTTTTGTTAAATGTATATACGAATGATTGATTGTTTAATGAAAAATACATAAACAGGGGTGAATATTAACTTCTTATCAACCGAATTAAAGTAACTACTTTTGTTAAACAGGGGTAAATACATAAACAGGGGTAAAAGAAACTACTTTTGTTAAATGTAAATACGAATGATTGATTGTTCTCTTCTTTTACCAATCCAATTAGACCCCAGAGTTAGATGTCTTGTTGTTAACGTAAAATTCTGCGGATGCAAAAAACTCTAAATTGGAAAGGGGTCATAATACCAAGATATGTTTTACTTGAAGCCCAAGCTGACATTGAAGTGGAATTTGGTTTCTGGTTCACATGGGACCAACTACAATCATTGGGATATTGATACCAAACATTGAGAAGGGTTGCAATTGTTCATGGTAAGTTCTGGGATGTCTATGCAAACATTATAACCGCTTCGAAAAAAGTGTGGAAAGAGTAAATGAACTATATGAAAAGAGTAAATGAACTATATGAAAAGAGTAAATTTCCCACTTTATACACTATTCATAAATTATTATTATAACTATTATGTTATATTTAAGAGTATTTTATAATATTTCATAACTTTTTAGAAAAACTTGAATTTCTTACATGCTATTAAGAAAAAATTAAATATTAAAAGCTAACAAATTTTTGGAATTTTTCATTATTATAGAATATTTTAGAGTTATGAGTAGATTTAAATTTACATTTGTTAATTTCTATAAATATCTCTCCACTTATCATAAATTCATTGAGTGGACATACCACATCATATTGTCAAGTGGTACGTCTTGACTACTGAATATTTTTCATAGCCCAAGATTTCAGTTGCAACTTTATTGCGTGATAGACCGCATATTTTTCATAGCCCAAGATTTCAGTTGCAACTTTATTGCGTGATAGAGCGCAGTTTTCATGCATACTTTTAGTACATTATATGCATGTGAGTGCGTGTCCCCTTAAACTGGTCAGGAGGCTACCTAGACCTAGTCTTGTCGTTGTGCCTAAACCACGTTATCAAAACCTCAACCCACTTCTACTAGCTTATTGTGACAGAATAAAGCAATTGTGTAATCGAGATAACAAAAATGTAAAGAGACATTGAATTTAAGTGGTTCACCAACGTTGTGTTGGCTAGGTCCATGAGCGGAAACGGAGAACAGATTGTATTCAGATTGTTTTTCAAAGTATAAAGTTATGCGCCCTACTTCTATATAAATAGGCACACAGATGACGGGCTAGACCCAATACAAAATTAGGACCTAAAACAGAAACATGTCATAGAGTTATGCGCCCCCCGTTCGGCTAGTGACAAACTATACGGATTCAAGTCATACTAACAAATCTCCACCTTGACTTGAATTCTCCCTTGCAGATGCATCATTACAATGCCAAACGAATAGCTTGCCTCAGATTTCCCTCCTAGGGCAATTAACAACTCATGACGTTAAGCAAGTCCAAACAATGTTGAAACTTGCTCCGCGGGACCAGCTTGGTGAACATATCAGCAGGATTATCAGTAGTACCTACTTTCTTTATCTCAATTCTTTTCTCATTCTACTGAAAAAGATACTCACATCAATATGTTTGGTCCTCTCATTATGGACCTGATCCTTGGCTAAACAAATAGCGCTCTTACTATCACAGAACACAACAACTTGCTCTTGATGTAGACCAAGATCACCAACTAGCCCTTTCAGCCATATTCTCTCTTTAGCAGCTTCTGTCAACGCCATATACTCTGCTTCAGTTGTAGACAAAGTAACTGCAGCCTGCAAAGTTTCCTTCCAACTAACAACGGAACCACCAAGATTGAAAACATAGCCAGTCATAAATCTTCTACCGTCAACATCTCCAGCATAATCAGAATCAGAATCAGTCAACAAACATAAAACAGTGAATATCACCTTCATAAATAAGACCAACATCAGACGTACCTCTCAAGTAACGAAAGATCATCTTTACAGCCTGCCAGCGCTCATTTCGAGGCTGCCCTATGAACCTCCTGACAACACTAACAACATGTGGTATGTTTGGTCTAGTGCAGACCATGGCATACATCAGACTCCCAACATCATTCGAGTATGAAACTCGAGACATGTACTCCTCCTCAGCTTTAGATTTTGGTGCATGATCAGATGACAGATGAATGTTTATGGCACTTAGAGTATCAATAGCTTTTGATGTAGACATGCCAAATCTTGACAAAATCTTCTCAATGTAGCTCTTTTGTGACAGGGAAAGTTTCTTCTTTGTTTATCACTAGATATCTCCATGCCCAAAATTTTCTTTGCAGCACCCAAATCCTTCATATCAAACTCAGCACTGAGGTGAGTTTCAGCTTCTGAATCTCGGACTTCGACTTTGCAGCTATAAGCATATCATCCACATAAAGAACAAGATAGACCATGGAACCATCATCAACTTTTTTATGATATGCACAACAATCATACGGACTCCTACTGTATCCCAGCTGGATGAGGTAGCTGTCAAATCTCTTATATCATTGCTTTGGGGACGACTTTAGTCCATATAAGGACTTCTTCAGCTTGCAAACATAATTCTCCTTGCCCGGAACCACAAATCCCTCTGGCTGAGTCATGTAGATATCCTCCTTGAGCAGTCCGTGTAGGAAAGCCATCTTTAGATCTAGTTGCTCAAGCTCCAAATCATAATGTGCAACTATCGCAAGTAACATTCTGATGGAAGTGTGTCTAACCACTGGTGAGAATATCTCATTATAGTCAACCCCCTCCATTTGCGTGAACCTTCTTGCAACTAGCCGAGTTTTGTATCTAACACTCTTGAATATTCATTTGCAAGTTACAATCTTCCTCCCCTTAGGCCGTTTGACCAGCTCTCAAGTAAGATTCTTCCACAATGATTCCATCTCCTCTCCCATTGCAGTGAGCCATCTAGCACGCTCACTACCCGAAACAGGTTCCTTGTAGGTGGATGGTTCTGTAGTGGATGGTTCATCTTCCACCTCACTGGAAATCTGTAGTGCCTATGCCAACATGTCCTCAAAACCATACTTCTGCGGAGGCTTCACACATGTCCTTCTAGCTCTGTCAATAGCAATGCTTCTTTGACGAGCTTCCGGATGGATATCAGAACCAGTAGTTTCAGCAGTAGTGTGTTGATCTTCTCCACTTTGGAGTTGTGATTCACTCTGATCGTGAGTGACTTGCAACTCCACCTGTTTATCAACACTACCAGAATTCTCTGTACCGACAGACTTCACAACTGAGTTAAGCATAGAATTCTCATCAAACACCACATTCCGATTGTGAATAACTTTATTCTCCGAAGATGACCAAATTCTATACCCCTTAACTCCTTCTCCATAACCAACAAATACACCATTCTTAGCTCTTGGTTCCAATTTACCCTCACTCACATGATAGTAAATAGTACATCTAAAAACTCTCAGCAACGTGTCTTGCAGTCAATGCCAGTGTGAGGTCCACGGTTGACTACTTCTGCTCAAAACTTTCTAGTTAACCCAGCCTGAAAAAGAATACATCGTGCTCTTTCCAGTAGTGTCTGTTAACTATTTCACCACATCTACAAGCATTTGTTGGAGTTGTTGGACTACCGGATCTGTGTGTGGTGCATTGTTCTCTCCGTTGTCCGCCATTGTTATTGCAAAAGGAGTAGGTACGGTTCTCTCTTAACAGACGAAAGTGATCGCCCTTGGATCGGAGATGTAGGGATTCTTTGGTTGAGCCTTCTCTAAGCGTTCCTCCTTCGGTTGGATGCTTCGATCTCAGGATCAAATAACTATAATGGTTGCCCCGTAGAGCGAGTGCGCATACAACCTGAAAAGAAAAACACAAAAGTGAGAATAACTCAAAAAGAAAAGAAAAAAATAAAGCAAGTAAAATCTAGATTAGTAATCTTAATTTTTATCACGATTTTAAGCTATAGTAACACAATTGTCCCCGACAACGGCGCCAAAAAATTGACTCAACTTATTTTAAACACAAATATACCCGCAAGTGTACGGGGCTACTGTAGCAAATAGTAAGCAAGAGTATCATATCCACAGAGACAATGAGTGTTAACCTAAGTACCACGAACCAATCTTAACTACTATCTAGAAGAATCGGAAGGTTTTGGTTTTCTAAATCTACTTGAAAGCAAAGCATAAGCAATAATTAAAGCAAATAAAAACAAATTAGACAAATAAAAACAAGAGAAAGGTAATTGTTGTAGATCAAGAATTGGGAAGGTGGATCGATAACAACTATCCTATGCTCAACTAATTTCCAAACTATGCCAACAAAGGGTCTCAAGGGTTATTAAGCTATCAATAAAGTAAAATTATATCTTCTTCCGAAGCGTACAATTTGTAGATTGTTACCTAGAACCGAAGTGTCCTTCCTAGAACTAAGGCAACAACTCCTGAAAGCTCATAAGATACTTAGCTTCATTCAAAGGCTCAAATCTCCCGATTATATTGGCAAAGACGTCAACTTCTCTTCTTTCAAATTAAACTACTCATCTCCCGAGTATTGTAGTAAAATCCACATGCATTTATAAGGTGATCAGTCAAATAAATTTATAAGCACAAGAGAAGTCAAAATAACCACATGAGCGAAGGCATAGAAAAAGGAAACCAATTAAACATAAGAATCATTGTATCTCCCCGTAGAACTCTAAGGAGGATTTAGCTACTCATGTTCATCACAGAAGTCAAAGAAATATTTAAAGAAATATTCACAAACATTGTTTGAATAAAAATAAAACTAAAATATGAACTCCTAGAATTGGATTGGGTGGATTGGAGGTCTCATCTTGAATCTTGTGATGAATACTCGTCCTCTGCTCGTTCTTCTCCTCTTCCTAGGTTAAAAACTGGTATTTTTGGGATAGGAGGCGTGTAGAATGGTTTGGGAGGCGTTTCTTATATATATACCTAGGGTAGACTTTGGGCGCGAAATAAGCTGTCGGTCGAACCTGGTGGGTCGCCAGGTTCGTTGTGCGTCGAAGCTGGCGAGTTGCCAGCTGCCTACAGCGCTTTTCCCGTGTTTTACCGGCGGGTCGCCACGTTCGTTTGCATGCGAACCCGGTGGGTCGCCAGCTATGTCACTACTCCGCGCAGTCTTTGTAAAACGGTCATAACTTTTTCTACCGAACACCGATTGAGACGTTTAAGATATGCACGTGAAGCTCTTTCGAAGACGAAGAGAATGGTGTGCAATATGGACTGATTGGACTTCAAAATCTATAAAAAAAACTGTCTCGAACCAAAGCTTCTACACATCCACATATTTTGTACATTTTTCTACACATTCTTCACAAAATGGTCAAAATACCAATATCATAGAGAAGTAGCTATAACCATGTCTCAAAGTACATAATATATGATTAAAACCAAGTAAGACTACCCTCTAAAACCATGTAAAATACAAGTGAATCATGTGTCTTGCAGTCAATGCCAGTGTGAGGTCCACGGTTGATCAGGTAATACGTCGTGTTTACTGCTTCTGCCCAAAACTTCCTAGTCAACCTAGGTTGAAAAAGAATACATCGTGCTCTTTTCAGTAGTGTCTGATTCATGCGTTCTACCACACCATTTTGCTGCGGTGTATGTCTAATAGTGTGGTGGCGAACAATCCCCTAGTTCTTACAAAACTCATTTAACTCAGACGATCAGAATTCCAAACCATTATCAGTTCTCAGTCGCTTGATCTTCTTCCCTGTCTGATTTTCCACCAAGATTTTCCACTGTTTGAACTTCTTGAAAGAGTCACCTTTATGCTTCATCATGAACACCCAAGTCATCCTCGAGTAGTCATCAATCATAGACACAAAATACTTGTTACCTCCAATAGATTCAACACGTAATGGACCCAACAATCCATGTGAATGTAGTCGAGCGTCCCCTTGGTCCGATGAACAACCTTCTTTGGGAACTTGTTGCGATGAATCTTCCCCAAAACACAGTGTTCGCAGAAATCCAGATACTTCACTTTATACCCAGAGAGAAAATCACGCGTAGACAGAATTTGCATCCCTTGTTCTCCCATATGACCAAGCCTCATATTCCATAGCTTTGTCATATACTCAGTCGGAATCTCGGATGATGCAGTATCAGCAGAGCCTGTCACGATGGAACCTTTCAAAATATACAAGTTACCCTGTTTCAAGACTGTCAGAACCACCTTCGAACATTTCATAATATGCATTACTCCACCTTCACCTTTGAAGTTGAATCCCTTACTGTCAAAGGTACTTAGAGATATCAGATTTTTCGTCATCTGTGGAACATGTCTGACATCGCTCAAGGTGCAGAACACCTCATCATGCGTCCTTATTCTGATATAGCCAATGCCAACCACCTTGCAGACAACACTGTTGCTTCAGGAACAACTTATTGGTTAGAGACTTCGTTATGTATAGACTCTCCAACTTCGTCCAAAGGGCAGCCGCAGTTTCCTGATCAGTGACTTCGATGATAACATCGTCAGATAGGCACAACATGATTGTCGAGTGAGCCTTTTCATCTAGGGTTACCCACTCGTCATCCTTCTCATCTGCCTTTTTCGCCATTCCTTTTGCAGTTAACAGCGCCCACAACCCTTGTTGCTTCAACAAAGATCGCATCTTGATCTGCCATAGACCGAAACTATTTCTCCCAGTAAATTTGTCGACCTTCACGTTCAGAGCGGACATCTTGATCGATTAACACAAAAACCCTAACAGATGCAGAATTCGAAAACCAGACTCTAGATACCAGTTTGTTGTGACATAATAGAGCAATTGTGTAATCGAGTAAAACAGAAACGTAAAGAGACACAGAATTCACGTAGTTCGCCAATGTTGCTTTGGCTACGTCCACGGGCGGAAGCGGGGAACATATTGTAATCAAATTGTTTTTCAGAGTACAAAGTTATGCGCCCTACTTCTATATAAATAGGCACACAGACGACGGGCTAGGCCCAATACAAAATTAAGACCTAAAACAGAAACATGTCATTGCGTCAGGCCAAGACCCCCATTTGGCTATCGGAAAACTATACGGATTCACGGCATACTAACATAGCTAGTATAGGGGAGTCAGTGGCGGATCCACTAAGGAACAAGAGGTACAACTATACCCACAAAATGAAATAATAATACTATGCATTCGCCATAAAAATGTAACTCTTACCCTGGCCTAGCGATAAGTTCTTCCCCCTCCTAGTTAGCGATCCAAGTTATACTCCTGAAGAATCCAATAAATTATTTATTCTTTTTTCTGTTTTAGTATTTCAAGGAGAGTTGTTTTCGTTTATAGCGTTTTAGAGTCTTCTAGTTTGTCCATTTGGATTTATTTTATGGAGTAACTCTTTTTATGTACCATTTTGTACATTTATGTTAAAAATAATATATCCTCTTAGTATTTTAATTCTTTTTTAAATGTATTTTATTTTCTTCGCTTGCATTGAGTTTTATTGTGTGCTTCTATTTTATATTCTTCTTATAGATTTTATGCATTTTATTTCTAGAACAATTGCTTCTCTTATAAAGTATTATGGTACTTTAATTCTTTTCTAATGCATTTTATTTTTATATTTTCTATTTTTAAAAATTATAATTTTCTCAAATAAACTAAAAAATTATTTATTAATAAAGATAACACACTCTATAAATGCTTAAATTATACAGCTATAATATATATCCAAAAACCATTATTTTAAATAATGAAAGTTATTAAATAGTAACAATAAAATAAAAATAATCCAACGAATAATCTTAATTAAAAAAGTAAGGATAAAAACTTTTATTGCAAGAACAAATTAAAGGAAAAAAAACAGGTCAGATTTTGAAAAACATCAAATCACACTAATTCTTTCTCGTACCTCCAAACCGAAAATCCTGGATTCGCCACTGAGGGGAGTAAGGATCGATCCCACAGAGATGAAGACGACGTGTATATTTGCGATGACATTTTGAAATGGTTAGTTTGCTACCACGCTTTATGGGGTTGAGAATTACTAAAATGTATTGAAATGAAAACAGGGAATACACAATGTGATGTGGTTAGCCCAAATAAAACGAAAAGTTAGAGGGTATGATCGACTTTTTATAATCCAAAATCGTAAATGGATTATTTGAGCTAACCCGAGCAGGTGGAAGGCTATATGGGTTGACCTGAGCGGGCGGGTTGCACATCAGCTCGAAAAACTGGAGGATTGTTTGTATTGTATAGGAATATGGATAAAAATTGAAATTACATGAGTAGAAAATATGTATTACGAATATAATTTTTGTACTTTGTTATTATAAGAATCCATGCATGTTGGCCCTAGATACATATTATCAAGCGATATACAACTTGAACGAGGGTTTCAAGTGACAAATTTCTATTTTATTTTAAGGTGGTAAGCATATTCGATGTCCTATTCGATTTCCATTCACCAAACCATTATCAACCCATATTTGTCCCTAAGAAAGTTAGGGATCTAACTTATTAATCATACATAGTACTACTTTGTAGAACTCCTAAGCTCTTTAATTTATCAATATAATCACAAAGTTATCGTTATAAAAGAGCAAATTGACTGAAAAAATCATTTTATTTAATCATATTTTAGTCAATTTTACAACTTAAAAATCAGTAGAAAGTAGTAGTTTTCTGATGTCGTACAAATGCTTGAGCCATGGAAATGGTCATGAGCAACAGAGGAGGAGAATAGACGCAGTTCAAAACAGAAAAAAAAAAAAAAAAATTAGCACATATATAAAATCAACACTTTATCCAAAATAGTGTACCAGAAAAATAATGGACAAACTTAAAAAACATAAGCAAATGAACAATACACGTAATTTGTTGTTATCTGTCAATCTCATCCACCAACTCTGATAAATCATAGGAGTTTGATTGTAAAATCTTTTAGATAATTGAAAGCCCCCAAAATTTTTTAAAGAGAATATTACTTATAGAAAACAACTCATAATTACAATATATGCAAAGGCTAATATCTCAATCAACAAGCATTACTTTCAACAAACTTATTTTCAAAATAATGTCGTACTCCACTATAAAACATTATGCTGGAGCGTATAGTTTTTTAAAAAATTAATTAATTAAATCACTGATATATGAATGGTTAATCTTATGTGATTTTTTATGCGTGGGTCAAGCGTTAGAATTTTACTAGCAAATTAAAAAGTTGAATCTGTAGTATATAAATATTGTTTAACAATCTTGACCATGAGATGATATCATGTCACACTAATTTATACTACTATGTTCTAGATAAAGATCTTATTTGATAAAAGAAAAGATTTTTTTTTTTTTGAAAAGCAAGGATAGCACACTGCACACGTACGTACCAACTCTCTTTTGAAATAAGATCTTAATTAATTGTGGAATTACAGCCAATCGCGCTCTTAAGAATAGTTAAGTTAAAGCGGGCTAAAGTTCATAGGTAAATTAATGAAAAAAGAATAACATTAATGAGAATAAATTGAAGTCATGACTTGTTGATAATTATAAGTCTACTTAATCCACCCATTAAACTAACTACTAAAAGACTGTTTTAAACGAATATCGTAAGGTGTGGGCCACCGTATTTCGACCAAAGTAAATCAATTAGTGGTAATTAGAAATTAAATGAATTACAGCCATAAAATACACGAAACCATTGACATACCTTGAACGAAGAGTATTGAGTAGGGGTGGCAAATCATGTGTGTTGTGTCGTTATCGTGTCGACACGATAACGACACGATACGATAACAACAAACACGAACACGACCCGTTAAGTAAACTCCAAACACGAACACGAACATGACCCGCTACCCTCAGACACGAACACGATACAAACCCATTAACGACACAAACCACTTCGGGTCTACACGACACGATAACAGCACATATATGACACGACACAATAACGACACTATATAATAATATTATAATACATTAATATTATTTCTAATATTAAATTTTAAATTTTAATTTTAAAATTTTAAAATAAATAAAAACATAATAATATTATAATATATTAATATTATTTCTTAACGTGTAACACGAACACGACACGAAGTTTTCGTGTCCGTATCGTGTCGACACGATAAGCACACGGACCCAATAAGCTTTGATACATACTCATTAATTTCGTGCGGTTCGTGTCGTGCCAAAATATTTTAGCCATAGTATTGAGGATTTCGAAATCATTTGAACATTTATTTGTGAAATTGATATGCAACCACACAGAATTCGTGAAACTATTTATCAATATTTGTATGAATACCAATATATAATTAAACTTATATAACTAATATACATATGTACTAGCGTCATTACATGTAATATGGAAATACGTACACATTTATGTATACCAATACCAATATATTGCTACATTCGTTTGGTAGTAGACAGTATGAATTTTAAATTGATAAAATAAAAGATGTACAAACAAAAATTATTGAAGTATTATTGTTAGTGGAAATAAGATGAACGAACTAAAATGGAATAACATGATTGTTTTTTCTAGACCAAGGTGTATTTAACTAATTCGTTCATTGTGTTTTAAGGTCTCTTTTCCATTTCTATGTATTAATTGAGTTAAAAATGTTGTATGTACTATTAAGTTATCTTCCTCTTACTTGTCCAAGATACATTTCTTGATAAATGTAAAGTTATGTACTTTTAGAAATTCGAAACCAATTATAAATGTGCTAAAGTGATTTAATATTTTATACTTTATGTTGGCCTCGGACTTTATTCGATCTATATGCATGTTTTGAGTTTTGATCAATACGAATGAATGGCTTGTAACTTTCTAAATGAAATTAAAGCTTTTAAAGTAAATAATGAGAATGTATGTATATAAATTTCAAATTTTTATTTAAAATTAAATTACGTAATTAAAACAACCAATGGAAAAATTCAAACCAGCTTAATTCGGTCAAATTTTTTTGTGTTAATTAATTAATACAGAAAAGCATTATTCGTTTGTTAAACGCGTCATTGACCCTTTCATACGCCAAAAGATAGAATCTAAGAGCATCCACAACCGTGCTCTTGCCAGCGGCACGGTTGTGGGCCGGGCCCCACTTTTTCTGCATGCTCTCTGGCAAGAGCACAACACCCACAGCTGTGCTCTTCCGCAATGACGAGCACAATTAATTTAAAATTCAATTAAACAATAACATTTCCAAAATAATAAAATTCATTAAAAAAACCTAAATAAAATTACAAATGACAAATAAAATAAAAACGACATAATTAAAAGCCTAAAAAATTAAAAATTACATAATTAAAATACTAAAAATTAAAAAAACCACTACTCGTTGCCGAATTTCATCCACATGTGGTTGATTAGGTCTTCTTGTAACTGAATGTGGGTTCGGGTATCGCGCATTGTGTGCCTTGTCTCGATCCTCTGGCCAACCGTCGTATGCTCACCTCGGCGTGGGGGAGACCTCGCTGTTGAGCTTCCGGCTTCATCCTCGTCGTAGAAGCTAGCCGCCCTCGGCCCTTCGTCGGCTATAATCATGTTGTGTAAGATAATAACGTGAACATGATGTCGGCGATATTATTCACGTACCACAGCCGAGCCGGGGCCTTCACAATGTTGAATCAGGCTTGAAGGACCCTGAATGCTCTTTCAACGTCTTTCCGCGCGGACTCTTGACGCTGCGCAAAAAGAACCCGTCTCGGGTCGTGCGGGTTGTGGAGCGTCTTCACGAACGTCGACCACCTTGAGTAGATACCATCGGCGAGATAGTAACCCATGTGGTATGTATTTCCGTTGATGGTGAAGTCGATCGCCGGTGCTACACCATTCATCACATCATTGAAGAGTGGTGAAGAATAGAGCACGTTCAAGTCGTTGTTGGCTCCGGCAACGCCGAAATATGCATGCCAAATCCATAGGCGGTAGTCGGCGACCGCCTCAAGGATAAGTGTTGGGCCGCCGCCTTTGTGACCGCTTAAGTGTTGCCCCCTCCAAGCATTCGGGCAATTCTTCCACCTCCAATGCATGCAGTCAATGCTGCCAAGCATTCTGGGAAAGCCATGGACTGATTCGTGAAGACGAAGCAACCGTTGGCAATCATCGGTACTGGGTGCCCGAAGGAATTCATCCCCGAAAGCTGAAGGAACGCCCTCGCAAAAATTCTTTAGACAAAGGATTCCAGTGGACTCACCGATATGCAAATACTCGTCGAAAGATGTCGGTC
>NW_024599146.1:0-13909 GCF_004379255.2 Salvia splendens | reverse complement strand
GCTGTAGGCTGAGGCGAACTCTTTGGTAATGCCGAACTGAACTCTTGGGCTTTGGGCTGGCCGAGCTGTCACTGCCTATTGGGCTTGTTTAGTACGTACCCCATCATTCATCATACCTTTCGTTGTTCCGGCGTTGATTTTGAATATATCTCCCTCTCATCTATTTGCACCCCTTCTTGCTCATAATAGCACAAAATTAACAACATTTTGACATGCTAATCACAACCTAAATTATAAAATTAATTATGTATAATTATCTCTAGCAATGGTCTGACATCCAAGTGGTGATAATTCGTCGGACAAATATTCACCAGGGGAGAAAAGAGTAATTTTGACGTTTGAATTTGTGGTACAATTGGTTATAGTCACATTTTTTAGAATGATGTGTGACCACAAGCTTTTGACTTATACTTGAGAGAATTTTGATTGAATTGCCATTGAAAAATTGTTTTGGTTACTATAATAGTATGGTTGATTGTGGAATAGGAAAAAAATTTACAAGCTAAATAGGTAGGTTTTTGATAAATTGGTGAAGTGCACTAAAATGCAACAATTTTGTTATTTGATGTCTTTCGGGACAAAGAATTACGGCGGTTGCCTTCGCTAGTGATTTGTAAAGACTATACCAGCGGACGCCTCTTACCCGTCGTGTGCGTATTTATTTATGGAGATGCGTATTTACCCCGTTCGTTAAGCTATTAACGAGATCGCACACAGAAATTAATTCTGATATTTCAGTTTTAGAACTAGATAAGGCTCAAGTTTTAGAAGTGCGCTTCAACCCATACTATAATAGTAGGTTTCTGATGCTTAGAGCATCCGCAGCGGTGCGTCCGTCCGTGCTAGCGGCGCGGCACCGCCTGCTCGGCTTTGGCTCGGTGCTGCTCGATGCATCGAGCACGTCCGTGCTAGCGAGCAGTTAACGTGGCGCGTTCTGATTGGCCAACGGCATTTTCGTTGGAAATTCTTTTTTTTTTAAATCGAAAATAATACCAAAAAAAAAAATCAGATTCCAAAAATATGGCCGTTTTTTTTATACCATTTTTCTAGATTTTTGTTGATTTTTTTAATTCCCAAAATCATCTATAAATACACACATTTATCACCCATTTTTCACATAAAATCATCTCCCATTCATCTCTCATTCATATTTTTTCATACAACTTATCTACATCTTCCTCTCTCACTCAAACCCTCTCAAATGGATTTTACCAATCTCATTGCGGAAGCGGAGCGCAAAGAATAAGAATACTATGAACAATATCGTGTCGCCTATGAAGCCTATGTCACCGCGAATACCCCCGCCCCTCTCCTCGATCAACTAGATCAACTCGCCGCTACATCCATCGTGACCGGAGGGAGCCAACGAAAGGCTCGTTGCCGACTATTTTTCCGACCAACCGCGAGGTCTCCCCAACGCCGAGGTGTGCATACGACGGTGGGCGAGAGGATCAAAACAAGGAACACAATGCGCGATACCCGAGCCCACATTGAGCTACAAGAAGACCTAATCAAACACATTTGGGCGAAATTCGGCCACGAGTAGTGGGTTTTTAATTTTATGAATTTAATTATGTAATTTTTAATTTTTAGGATTTTAATTATGTAATTTTTAAATTTTTTTGTAATTTGTAATAGTATTCATGATATTTTTAATGCATTTTAATTTTGTGGAAATGTTTTTATTTAAATTGAATAATAGAATGGTGCGACCCTTGAGCTTGTCCTTGCGGAAGAGCACGGATGTGAGTGTTGTGCTATTGCCTAAGAGCAGAGAGTAAAAGTGGGTCCGGGCCCACATCCGCGCTCGTTGGCAAGAGCACGGACGGGGATGCTCTTAAACCTTTATAGTTTTTAAATTCCAAATATGATGATGCTTAGCTATAACAAGATAATGCTTACAAGTTCAACAATTAATAGCAAACGAGGCATATCAATTATCAGACCTACATCCTATCATGTTTTAAATACATATTTTTTTTTCATTTTCTACGAATTCCAATCATACCCCAATCATTTAATTGAAAATTTACATAAACGATAATTAGCAAAATATAATTTGTATAAAAACATCAATTTTTAATTTGGTAAAATTAAGTTAATATAAGAACTAATGTATATGATGATTATTTCATATAATTGTATGATCATTAATCACAAGGTAAAATACATTTCCGTAAAAATGAACGTGTTACACGTCAATTGAAAGAATCTTACGTGTAGTAGCTAACAAAAAGCTTTAGTAGTGTACTTAGAAGAAATTAGGTTAAAAAGGAAAAAATGGTTTGTATGTGAGAATTGAATGAAGAAATTATAGATTGTAAAGTCATTCATAGTGGCCTAATTGCAGGCGAATATAGTGGCTAGTTAAGTTGACCTCTTTGATCATATCATATCAAGGATGTTAATGTTGTGTTGTGCCCACAGTCGGTATGGATGTGGAGTCATTGAATTCAAAATTAATTGTTAGGAAATGGGGAAAATGGAGATGGTTTAGAGTAGAGAGTGTTTAAGAGACAAATGCGCACGTTAAAAGCTTACACCAAAATTTCTTTTCTCCCAAAGGATACAGCAAAAAGGAAAGAGTGGAAAGGGGTCATCACTTCTCTCTCTTTCCATCTCTCATCTTTTTTGCCTCTTTTCATCCTACCTCCACGTCCACAAACCCCTCTCTCTCTTTCTCCACCCCTACCCTCCCTCTCCCAATAGCTCTTCAAGTGTCATTTTCTCATATATACTTCACACCAAAGAAACAACCATTCACTTCATCCTTACCTTCTCTCTCTCTCTCTCAATCTCAAATTAATCTCTGCAACTAATCTTCTCAACTCCTCAACAAGCCATCCTCCATATCCACACAAGGCAATTGTTTTGGAAGAGTGAAGAAGATAATGGAGCTGTTTCCGGCGCAGCCAGACCTGTCTCTGCGGATCAGCCCGTTAAACAGCACGACCTCATCCAGCTGGAGAAGAGGGGAAGAAGAAATGGATTTGGGGTTTTGGAAGCGAGCTCTCGAGTCCAGAGCCTCCCTCTCTTCAATCCCAAGCCCGACCTCTCCCTCTCTAATCCACCCAGGCTTTCCGACACCACCGCCGCGACCCACCACCTCCTCCACGGCGGCTTCTCCGGCCGCAGCTAGGTGAGGAGGTGAATTTGCTGAGGCCGATTAGGGGAATTCCGGTGTACCAAAACCCTCCTTCTTTCCCTTCACACCTCATTATCACCATCATCAGCAGCAGCATTTGGAATCATCTTATAATCACATCGCGACCGCTGCGTCGGTGGCGCCCTACACCTCACAAGGCCTCTTGCGATCGCGCTTCCTCTCGAGATTTCCGGCTAAGCGGAGCATGAGGACCCCACGGATGCGCTGGACCACAACCCTACACGCCCGTTTCGTCCACGCTGTTGAGCTCCTCGGCGCCATGAAAGTAACCCTCTTTTTTCTCCTCTCTGAATCAATTTTTAGGGCTATTCTTGTTTGTTTACTCAATAACAAAATCGCATGTTGAATTTGTAGGAGCTACGCCCAAATCAGTTCTCGAACTCATGGATGTCAAAGATCTCACCTTGGCTCACGTTAAATCCCATTTACAGGTGATAAAATACTCTTCCTTTTTTCAATTAAACATCTTTGTGAAATTGAAGAATTTTAGCGATTATTTCATTAAAGTAGAAACGGATAGTGAATATGTCAAAGCACACAAGTTCCAAATTCCGATGATTTACTTGTATGCTGCTAGTTTAGAACTTATAAATTTATTGTTTAGAACTTCAAGCCTTTTTTGTAATTTGTAATTAGCTTTGTTATAGACTACTAGTGTCGTTGTATTTAAATTTTTTGTTTAAGACTTCAAGTTTTTTGTGATTTGTAATTGTTTTAACTTGTAATCTCAATAAAATTGTAATTTTCATCGTGATTTTTTAATTTTATTTACGCACATTTCATAGATAAATAAATAAGAAAATGTAAAAAAAATACGAACCGCCGAACCGGTGGTTTCGACCAAAAACCGGCGGTTTTGAACCGCCCCATGAACCAGCGGTTTTTTTGAACTGGAACCGGAACCGCCGAAACCCTTGGCGGGCCGGTTCCGGTTCATGAAAATGTTTCGGAACCGACGGTTTTTGAACCATGTGCATGTCCGTGTTTCTCTTTCATATTGTGCAGCCCAAGCTTGGCTATTTTGGTGAAGGAATATTGTTTTGTTTTCTTTCCTTTACTGCATGTTTGCAACACTCCAAAATAATGCAGCTATTGATTTATTTATACTTTCTCGTTTCCAAATCTCTCGGCATTTTAAAACTTTGTTCACTCACTCTTCTTCAAGATTTCGAGAGTCGTCTCCGTTGCCACTCACCACTGCGTACGTCTGTCGTTATCTCAGGTTAGTCATTTATTTCATGAGTCAAGTTATTCTATGTTTTTTTGAAATTGGGACTTAGTAAAATAATTGTATTAATTTTTTGGATAATACCCTTTCGACCAATTGGATCACTTTCTCCTATTCGGTCAAATACACCGTTCACAACATCTGTTTTTAAACAGTGTAAGTGGTTCTGAACTAATCCGGTTTAGCCTAGGTAGACTAGAGGAGCGTAAAATGGCTGCTTACTTTGCCAACACTGATGGCTGTCACATGGAAGAATGGATGACCTTAACTTCCATTACTGCCTACACTCGTGTGTAGGCATGCACACGGTTCAAATACCGCCGGTTCCGGTTCGGAACCGGCGGTTCACGGTTCACATTTTCATGAACCAGAATCGGCCCGCCAAGGGTTCCGGTTCAAAAAACCACCGGTTTTTGGCCGAAACCACCGGTTCCGGGCCAGTTCGGTGGTTCGTAATTTTTTTTTTGTATTTTCTTATTTATTTATCTATGAAATGTGCGTAAATAAAATTAAAAAAATCATGATGAAAATTGTAATTTTATTGAGATTACAAGTTACAACAATTACAAATCACAAAAAACTTGAAGTCTTAAATAAAATATTTAAATAAAACGACACTACTAGTCTACAATGAAGCTAATTACAAATTACAAAAAAGACTTGAAGTTCTGAACAATAAATTTATAAGTATATATACTCTTAGTCGGCGAAGGAGATGTTTCTACATAACTAAATTGATGACACCTTTAGCAATTCAACCTTAAATGTTGAGTTTGGTCTAACAATCAATAATTATAGTAGAATTGTCAAAAGTTTCCCGGATTTAGCCTTATAGAGAAATCTACTTAACCGACTAGAGTATATACAAATACAATTATTTAATTGTATTTGCATATTTTAAAGTAGAAACAAATGAAAAAAAAGAAATAAAGGAAAAAAGACTTGAGCTCAACTTAAATTTTGAGGTGCATACGTATCCTCAATGCTCATTTGCATTAGGGAATCAAAGCCCACGTAGTTCTCTTTACCTTACTTACCTATTTGGCTTGCTTGGCCGGCGGTTGACGGTTGGCCTATGATTCATCCCCGGTGAATTCTTCTTATGATTCCTCCTGACGATCATCCCAATCATTTTCTTGTTCTCTGACGTCAGCTTTGGCTCAATCATCAAGTAACATCACGCCTTCCATATTTTTCGTGGAGAGCTTACTTCTTGATTCATCCAACACACGTGATCCAACATTGAAAGCGGACTCGACGACGACAGTGGAAGCCGGAACCGAAAAAATCTCTTTGGCCATTGATGCAAGTATGAGAAAATCTTTCTCGTGTGCTCCCCACCAATCGTCGATTTGGGCGGGAGGAGTAGGACCTTCATCACCAAAGGAAAAGAGTGAATCGAAATATAAATCTAACCCACTTACCATTATTATTGGTGATTAATTATTTCATATTTATTACATACATTTTGTTTATAATTTTAATATAATGATATTATTTCTAATTTGATTTAATTAATTTATAATTTAAATCAATATTTAAAATTATTTTAGTCTGTGCATAGCATATGTATAATATTAGTTAATTATTAATAGTATCCACTAAATATTACTATATAAAAAGTATTGGTAAAAAAAGAGTTTAGGAGTCCTATTTGAATTCGGCGCGAGTTTTAAGAAATGTAAAGGAATATTGGTGAAAAAAGATAGCGGAATGTGGAATCTACTTTTATACGTATATTAATTAGTTTTATAATAAAATGTGAGTTGAAAAATGTTAGTGGAATGTGAGTCTATTACCATTTATGGAATATTCCAATTGAGACTCTTAAAGTGGGACATCCAAAAATGATAAACCGGTACTCTTAAAGTGGGACGGAGGGAGGACATAACTATAATTTATTTTTTTCTTCTTTATTTTTAATTTTCTCACAACTCAAATAAGTAACATAGTTATTATTGTTAGGCTTTTCATAACTAAAGTTTAATGTTACTCCTATACTTTATTTTTATATTTACATAAGTTAATCAAGTTTAATATATTTGATTAATTGTCATTTGGGTTTATACTGAATTATAAATGAAAGTAATTATATTTCTATTATTTTTTAGTCTATCTCTTTCATAGTTACTAAATTTAGTGTACAATATTTATACATTAGTATATAATCAATCCTGAAGTAATGGTTAGTTAAAACGGTCAAATTTTGAAATTGGTATATATTTTTTCAATTGATTAAAATAATTTAGTTTTGTTAGCAAAAAAGAGTAAAATTTGGAAATATAATTTTGAAACTATCAGTATATAATAGGAGTATTAGGATCGATTATATATACTAACACCAAACGGGTAAATTCTAAACCTTATAAACTTATAATAATAGAAGTTTCATTTGGATTAGTGTGTGCATTGTAAAATAAAACTACGAATTGATACTAACATATGCATGTGGCATCGTTTATTTAATACTCCTAAGTCTAAAACAAAAACAAGAAATGATAAAGAAGAAAAAGAATTGTGAAAGATAAAAAAATTGGTTTTTTGAAGAAAACACCGCGTGCTGTGTTACTCTACCGTAGAGGATCCGCTCCCCAAAAGTCCAATGATACATGGTGTTATTTTAAAGTTTTGTTTATATTGTACTAAGAGATTCCATCTCAAGTAAATTGCACTAAGATAATCATGTGATAACTAGTCATCAATCATCCCCTCCAAATAAAACAATTTTCACACTTAATCCTAAATAGATAATTACAGTGGCGGACGCATTATTTTTATACTTGAGGGGGTCCAAATTACATTAACGATAATTGCATATTTTTAGTGTCGATGATTTTAGAAACAACCCGAGACATTACGAAGCTGCGAGAGAGATAAATAGTTTGAGATGCATTTTTCTCCACTTATGTGTTGTTTCGTATTTATCCATTACATTTTCTCTTTTCCAATATATTTTATATTTTGTTTAATTTCTACTCCCTCCGTCCCACAATATGAGTCACTTTTATTGAAGGCACGAGTTTTAAGAAATGTAAAGAATAGTGGGTTGGAAAAGTTAGTGAAATATGAGACCCACTTTTTTATATTGATTTTATAATAAAATATGAGTGAAGTTGGTGGAATATGAGACAGACCAAAATGGCAAAGTGTGACTCTTATTGTGGAACGGATGGAGTATTAGGCCATCCACAACGCTGTCTCTATACCGTCTCTTAAACCGTCTCTTAACTACTATTTGAGCACTATTTGAGGCCCCACTGTCCTTTTTTCCTCCATCTCTTAACTAAGAGACGGAACCTGCAACGCTCCGTCTCTTAACCGTCTCTATACCGTCTCTTAATTACTATTCATTCAATTTAATTTATAATTTTTTTTAAAACCCAATTCAATTTAAACAACACACTTTATTAAAATTAAAACAATATTACAACTTAACATTAAAAAAACGAAGACATAATTAAAATTCTAAAAAATAAAAATGACATAATTTAATCTTCTCCGCCAAAGTTTTCTCAAATGTGCTCAATTAGATCCTCTTGGAGTTGGGTGTGGGCGCTAGAGTCGCGTGTACTTCCGGGAGCGTCGTGGGGTGGTGCGGCTTCCTCCGCCTCTCGTCGTCGATCTTCTTCGAGTGATTGTTCCATTAATTGGCGCATTTGCTCAAAAGGATCCATTTGTTTGTGTTGATTGAAGATGGAAATTGGAGTGATAGAGAGGATTTGAGAGGAATAGATGTGTGTTTGTGTTTGAAATGAGTATGGAATAGAATTATTTATAGAGTAAAAAAATTAAAAATTTAAAAAATGAAAATAAATATTTAACGGTAATATTACCGTTTGAAAAAAAAAATTTTTTTTATTAAAAATCGATTTTTTTTTAAAAAATGAATTATTGCGTCATCAGTGACGACGCCCACTCGCGAGCCAGCGAGTGGCGTCACGCACGCATGGGGACGTGCCACGTGTCCCTGGCGCGTGGCGAGACATCTCGTCTCGTGTCTCGCTGAGACGAGCTACGCGACGAGACGGGCGCGAGCTGGAGACGAGATGGGCGCTGCAATGCGTCTCGCGGGGGTCTCGTCTCTCCGAGACGAGACGCGAGCCCGGCGCGAGACGCGTTGTGGATGGTCTTATGCTTTTACTTCTTTTATTCTAGCATACATTTTTTGCTTTGTTTTGTTATATGTGTGAAAAAATTGCTCACAATTAAAAAATAAAAAAGAAATTCACTAAAGGACCAAAATTAGATATGATGCAAAAAATAGAAAGATATCCGCTAAAGAACCAGAATGAGACATGATGAAACGATTGGGGAGTCGCACACACGACCCAGTTGGTTACATGACCAAATGCAACCAACTGATCTAACTAGTAACTTGTTAAGTAATGTCTAATTATACATAATACATAATATTATAATGATAATTAGGCAGGACAATGAACAGTATTTCATAAATCAAATTTATTATGATATAATTAAACTGTTGTTATGTACATCTATAAATGTAATATTTTGTAGAATAAAATTATTGCTCATATATGTAATGATATTGATAAATTTTTTTGATTCTACATATCAATACCGCTGTCTATAAAATATTTTTCAATTTTACAATATATATTTTTCTATTGACCGGGAGGGAGCCCACGAAAGGCTCGTTGCCGACTACTTTGCCGACCATTTTAATTATGTAATTTTTAATTTTAGGATTTTAATTATGTAATTTTTCATTTTTAGGATTTTAATTATGTAATGTTTAATTTTATTTGTCATTTGTAATATTTATTGTGGTTTTTAAATGAATTTTAATATTATGGAAATGTTATTGTTTAATTGAATTTTAAATTAATTGTGCTCGTCCTTGCGGAATAGCACAGTTGTGGGTTTGTGCTCTTGCCAGAGAGCAGACATGATAGTACCGCCCGGGCCCACAACCGTGCCGCTGGCAAAAGCACGGTTGTGGATTCTCACTGAATAGAGAGAAATTTTTTATCTGAATGGACAGCTTTCAATTTAAAGGACAAACTGAAATGGAAATAGTTACTTTATTTTTGCAGATTGCAACAAATACATCTATAATTTATACTTTAAAGGTATTTTTAAAATCATTTTATTGGTATTTTGTAGATCAAATTTATTATAATATACTCCAGTACTTAAATTGTTGTTACGCGTATACATAATTTTAATCATTTGTATGATAAAAATTTTTACTCATGTAACAATATTAATGATATTTTTTTGATTCTATATATAACTACCATTGCTATAAAATATTTTTTCCGAAACGATCTATTGTTTTACTGTTACGATATCCACTTGAGTTACAATTAATTTATGCGTGTTTAATTATTTTAATTTATTAAATCTTATTTTTTTCTACAGAAATTCTTGTTGTGCACATTTATTATATACTCCATCAAACTAATGTAATTAAAAATAATATTAAATTAGATTTTGAAAAATCACGGAAAATGGATGCTGCCATACTGATTATAAATAATATTATGTCCTCATTCAAGTTCAGTGTGTTTTAGTATTGAGGGTTTGAGTTTAAGGTTTAGAATTTAGGGTTTATTACTTTGCTTTGCAGATGTAAAAAGGCTGATTGGCCGCAAATTCAATGACCGAATGGCAGTGGCAGATCCAGGAATTTTCGATTGGAGGTGCAACAAACGATTATGATTTTTTAATTATTAAAAATGCGAAGATGTGCATCAGAAGAAAATCGAAAAGAAAAAACAAAGAGAATTAAAATCCTTTTGAATATTTAAAAAATATACATAATGATAAAGATATGAGAAAATGGCTTAATTATTTTTTAGAAATAGGAAATGATTGGTTTTAAATGCAATAGAAAAAATTATAAAGAAAAAAATATATGTATAAAATACATAAGTTCGAAAAACAGAAAAATACAGATAGAAAAATAAAGATAGGTGACCTAAATAAGTTTCTATATTCGAATGCATTTTTGAATATTTAAAAAAGAGAGAAAAGTATAAATATGAGAAATGTAATAGTACTACTATTTGCTTAAATTAAAGTGGAAAGAAGTGAAGAACATAAAAGATGAGAAGGCGCCAACTAATAAGCTTGGAACCCTGGTCTTCTGGATGAAATTTAGAGACACAACCACTGGACAAGAATGATATTGTGACTTTGTGCATATATACATACAATATAACGATAATATTTGGGGGTACAGCTGTACCCCTTTGTTCCAATGTGGCTCCGCCACTGCCGAATGGTTGAGAGTGACATGAAACTGTGGCCATTTAAGGTCATTCCTCACCCTGGCGATAGCAACCTATGATAGCAGTGACCTACAAAGGAGAGGAGAAACAGTATTCAGCTGAGGAGATCTCTTCAATGGTGCTATCAAGATGAAGGATATCGCCGAGGCTTATCTTGGATCATCTGTCAAGAATGCTGTCGTCACCGTTCCTGCTTATTTCAACGACTCTCAGCGTCAGGCCACCAAGGGTGCCGGAACCATTGCCGGCCTTGAGGATCATCGATGAGCCTACTGCTGCAGCCATCGCATGCGGTCTTGATAGAGGGGGTAGTGGCTAAGAATGTGCTTATTTCCGACCTTGGTGGTGGCACGTTCGACGTGTCTGTGCTAGGATTGAGGCGGGTATCATTGGAGTGAAGGCTATTGCTGGAAATACTCATCTTGGGGGCAGGACTTTGACAGTAGGATGGTGAATCACTTTGTAAAAGAGTTTGAAAGGAAGCATGGTAAGGATATTACAGTTCCAGAGAAACAGTATTGAGAAGATGCGAAAGATGCGGAGAAGTAAAGTGTGAGGACAATGAGTATAGGATGAAGGCTGATGCTTTCAAATGGGGGATGGAGAAGGAGTCTGATTGGTATTACAGTTTCAGACAAACAGTATTGAAGAAGTGGATTAGGAGCAAGTATGCAGGCCTTTATTTGAGTTTGGTTCTCTTTTTTATTCTACACCAGCTAAAAAATCACTATTGATGAAGTGGATTAATTAAGAGCATATCAATTCAACAAATTTGTATTTCCCATTTAATCAAATATTTACCAAAATAATTATACACTGTTTCCATAGCTAAGAATATTAGTTTATCCAATCTTTCTTCATTCATAAAAAAATATTCTGGTTTTTATATTTCAATTCATCCATCATAATTTATTTTATTTAAGAATTTATCGGTCAAAATTCCCAAAATAGGGGCAGTCTGGGTGGGCCCGCGTATACCGTCTTTCTATATGACTAAAATTCAGCCTTCATCTGTGAGCTTAGTTGCTTTCATTAGAGATAAATCGGCCAGTCAAAGTTCCGCTGCGGCAGCAACCGTCTTCGCCTCCCTCGCGGCCGCCGCGCCCATGGCTTCACCGAAATCAGGTGATTTTAAGCTTAAAGCAAATGGCAGGATTTGAGATATGTGGTCGATATGCAAATCCTATATGTATCGGTGTTTGTGCCATCTCTGTGAATCTAATTGGGGTTTCGATTACTTTTGAATTCGAGAATTATATGCTAGACGCAGTTAACGTTTTCGAGTGGACTAATTTGTAACAATTATGACTAAACTCGACGGGTTTACGCTATGAAATTAATTTTTCACATTTTTCTTATGAAACAGTGTTAGACATATTATTGTGTTGAGCAGGAAAGCTAACCTTGATAGATAATCTATGCATATGTTTTGGCTACTAGGCAGAAAGAGTTAGGAGCCTTTTTCAGCTCTCAATACAACATAAGTGTTGCAAAATATAGTCAAAATGTAAATACTGAAATGAAAAAACAAAGAAGAGCTTGAGGAATACTATATTGTATTGGCTTAGTTGATTCATAAACATTACACAAAGCCTTGTTATATAGGAGAACATAGCTTGTATTCTTCCTATTCGAAGAAGGCATCTTGCCTAGATTGATTGTGCATAAACTCTAGCATTTAATAAGGGGAAGTTGATCTATTCATAATCTTTGTTTTGTATTCATTATGATTCTATGCACATTGAGCTTTGTCATCTTCGTTGATTGGTGCCTCCGTAAAAATTGCCCCCTAGATCTCAATTAAGAATAAGGTGGGATCTGCTGATTGGAGCTGCAGTCTTTCGGGTGGTTATCTAAAGAAAAGGAGTTCATCCCGAAACACTTTTACTTTAATGGAGCTCTTTGCTGAAGAAGTTATTTTCTATGTGCAATACAGACTAATGCTTTCAATCACTTGACAATCAGTGTGACTTATGCTTGTGCTATGTTCAGGGATGTCATTTATAGTGCCTTTATTGAATAACGTGGAGCCCCGCGTTTTCATCACTAATATATTGCTTCTCTACAATCACTTCAGGTCTGGAATAATCCAACACAACTTATTAAAGTTTCCTTGTTTGAGACCATTCAGTGCCCGAAACTTGTTTTTTATCCTAAGGAAAGACTTTTTTTTGGTGTTCTGAAAAATGACAGAGATCTTCAGCTTCACGGCATTCAGGCAGTTATCGCAACTGTTCTCTGCGATATTCCTTTTCCATGGTTCTGAATATCTCCTAGCACTCTTCTTTCACGGGAAAAACAGTGTAACTCTAGAGTCTCTTTTAATCAGCAAAAACTATGTTGTGGCCATGGTTGGCTCCTGGTGGAGTACTTAGTTGAAGTTTATTTCTTCCCCGGGATGAAGAACACCCGGTTTATAAGCACACAGGTCTTGCCTTGGTAGTTGTTGGTGAACTAATGCGCAAGTTGGCTATTATAACTGCTGGAAGGTCCTTCACTCATTTTATACGGAGATCTCGTGAGCAAGATCATGTATTGATCACTCATGGAGTCTATAAGTACATCCGACATCCAAGTTATTGTGGCTTCCTTATATGGTCTGTTGGTACTCAAATAATGCTGTGTAATCCAGTATGTACACTTGGATTCGCAGCAGTCGTGTGGCGTTTTTTCCAGCAGAGGATACAATACGAGGAGTATTTCTTGAGACAGATTTTTGGTTCTCGTTACGTGGAATAATGCTAGACAGACGACTTCTGGATCCTATTTGTAAAGTGATGAATGAACTTATCCTCTAGTTGATCGCTTGCCTGTAGTTGCGCTGCATTCTTCATTACACACACTCACTGGTTCTTCTATGTCACTGCATTTCTTCATCTAAAAATCCTCTAAATTTTGGATCAGAACTTCTATTCTATCCTTTTGGTTTGGAATATACGAATGAATCGTAGATCTAAATTCTAAATTACGTTTTTTTTTATTGTTGTTGCATTTTGTTAGCTAATATTCTCGAAACTGAGAAAATACTTCCAGATCTGAAATGCATATGCGAATAAACTTGTTTTCCATCATTCATTTTGTTAGATCTACAAAAATTCCAAACTATTTTGGTATATTAACCCTTGATCGGCATAAATAAAAAGAAAACGCATAGCAAAATTATACATTAACCTTTCGGTTTTTTATCTACAAAATAATCGTAGATTTAAACCCGGAATTATACATATTTCTAAGTTTTTAATTACTCCACTTTAAGTT
>NW_024599145.1:0-23674 GCF_004379255.2 Salvia splendens | reverse complement strand
TTTAGCTTCATAATTTGGAACAATTCCTTAATTAGTATTATCAGCTTGATATCCCTATACTGGGAAATTATGTATCATCGCATTTTGGAAGAACCAAAGTATATTCATCCTAATTCTCCTGGACTACACCCATTCCCATTGTTGTTCCCTTTACTAACCAAACATCCCTTGAGTTGCATTTATCTTTAAGGATTTGGAAACTTGGAATGCTTCTAATCTACAATAACAATTCCATCACAATTATATGCGTAGTGTGAGGTTGAAATCGCAAGTGCTGACTACATTTTTTACATTAGATGCATTTCCATCAGTGAAGCATTGGTCATCCTTGATCCATTAATTTATTCTTCTGTCATTCAATCTTATTCATTTTTCCTTGAGCAACGTGATTGAGTCTTCATGTAAGCTAATTAGCCGATGTTCTCATTTGAACTCTTTAGCATGAAAGTTAAGTATTTTAGTGCATTTAATATTTTTTCACATTTGTATATCAGGCAGAGCTTGTGCTGAATGACAAACTTATGCATTTCACTAATGTTGATGTTCAAGATGTTAAGGTACTTCTTATGCCATTTCAATCTATTTCATGTTTATTATAATGTTCAGTTCTCAGATCTTATTCATCTACTTCTTTTTCATCTCTCTTTTTCTGACTCCTCTTTCATTGTGGTATTTGATAAGAAGCCAAATCCATTAATGGAACTTTAATGTTCAATGTTGTGTCAATGATTCAATAGTTCCCGTGCTTATGTCAGGTACTAGAAATTTAATTTTCAACACTCAACTACCATTCCTCGAAATTGAATATCAATCTATAATTAAGAAAAGTTAGTAGACCAAAAATCCTGTTACACTCTATTTGCTTCATACTTATTTTGATTTGGTGTCAGTGATATAAACATTCGACTATTGGATTCTTTGTTAACTACCGATGATGATGTTAAAATAGAGTTTTTCTTTCTCTAATAATACTACTTGTAGAAAGTTAATATTGATTTTTTTTAGTTTTGGATTTAATTGAATTTCAATATTACCTTCATTTTCAAGCAAGTCTAAAGTTCTTTGCTTTGAAGTTTTTCTTTTCAGACTGTTGTCCATATGTCAAGGGCTGGCAAGGTTTTCCGTGTTGTATCAAATTAAACCACAAATTCCTCTGCTTGTGCAGGCCCCAGTTAATTCCCCTTTAGAGTTTCGGCCCAGGCCGAGTGTTTCCTGCGTTAGCTGGGACCTGCGCGTAGACCAAGGGTGAACACTCATCCTTTATGGCATGGACTACCAGAGTGATGGTATTCAGTCCTGTTCGCTCACCATGGTTTCGACCCCAGCCATCTACGGGACTGCACCTTGAACTAAATCAGTTTTCTCCATAAAATTTACAGTGAACGAGATCGCGAGGTATTACATGATGCTTTAGTGATGATTTCTCTAGGTTCTGTTGAATAAGTTTTATGGAATGTACAACATAAATTTACCTATGTTGATGGTTCCCTGAGTTTCTGTGAATAAAAAAAAATTATGTATCAATAGAAATCACCTCTGATGAGTTTTATATGCTTCGTTGATTGCTAAATATAGATTTGTGAGTTGGCCTTCCCTCTAGTTTTTACGTTACAATCTATGCCAACTTGTTTTGTGAAGACAAGATCTTGGAGATTGTTATTTTTTAATCTATGTGGATAAAACTAGAATCAAACTGTTCTTTGAAATTATGTTATTGTGGACGATTTATAAATTAATAACCTATATACAACAATGACCTTCACTCAATACAAATAATTCCCATACACGTATTACGTATACATGTGCATTACTCACCAAACTCTCGTCGGGCCCATGAGGCCCGAAATCTCCTCCCAAAGCCCGACAGTAGCCTCCTGAATGACAGTAGGACTGCAGGCCGCGACAGTCCAATATCCGGCCCGAATCTCATCACTGAGCTGCTCCCTCTCCCAAGCGCAGTAGCCATGGAAGAACCTAAGCTCCTCCGCCTCAAACCATGTTCCTCTTCACCATCTCCGCCGCACACCCCACGCTCTCCTTATTTCCGTAGTACACTCCCTCCATCACCTTCTCCAGCACGCCCTCCCCTCGTGGGCTCACCAGGAACATGGCCTCCTCCACCGGGCCCCGAAGAACATTGGTTTCTCTGAGAATGGGCCCTACGCTGAAGGCTGCGTCTCCTTGATTGACATGAGCGACGGCCAGTTTAGTATCTGGCCTGTCGGGCCTGGTGGTCCCGTAGACAATAGCACGACTACCGTCCGCTCGAAGATGTGGACTCCGTCTAGCTTCTCCATGGCGATCAACAGGCACCCTCTCTCCGGCTTGTAGATGTTGTGGGCCCATTTGTTTCCGGCAGTCGGTTCACCACCGGGGAGCTCCTCCAGCGGCGGAGCTCGTTCTCGGGCCACCAGTTTGGCTCAGAAGGCGCCAGTCCGTGCTGACAGACAGGCCTTCTTCGTATTGGCTGGTCCCGGCATGCAACCTGTCCCCCCCCCCCCTCCAAAGAATGCAACTTTAATTAGTTCTTGATTTTAAAGGACAAGAAAATGAATTTAGGAAAGAAATAAGAACGTTACATGCTACAGAAAATGGAGCACCAAACTTTCTAGTTTCAAAGTTGCTGCACTTTTTCAATGTGGAAATCCTGCCTTTATTGGAGAAACAAGGTCCATGGTTGTGCTTGATGATGAGAGAAACCAAGCTTTAATTGATGATCTAATGTCTAGATATGATCACTGATAAGCATATAAGATAGGAAGCCCTAACTTACCCAAACCATGGTCAAAGGTAAAGGGTTGACTCCCTATTATATGCTATTCCACACTTTCGTGTGAAACCGATGTGGGATCGTATCAATCCATCCCTCTTTTAAACCGGACGTCCACGGACGGCACACGCCACGGCCCACCATCCGCTTTACGGCCCTTTTTCCTTTCGGGCCCACGTTTTTTTCGGTGGCACCCTTGGTCACACCTACGGGTAGCCCCTTTCCGTAGGACATCCGGATCCACGTTCACCGCACCAAATTGATAAGCATATAAGATAGGAAGCCCTAACTTAACCCAAAACCATGGTCAAAGGTAAAGGGTTGACTCCCTATTATATGCTATTCCACACTTTCGTGTGAAACCGATGTGGGATCGTATCAATCACTCATTATATAATGCATGCAAGAAATGGACATAGCATAATAATATTACATATCTATGGATAAGAGAAACTTTTGTGCTTACTAAGATGTGGAGTGAGATTCAATTTACACCACATAATGCTCCATGCCCCATACTTTGAAGTGGATATATCATCTTTATGTAAAGGCTCTATGTAGACCACAGAACAATATTTTTACAGATAATTGGTTAAAAATGTACAGTGATAGTATGTGGCTTCTTTCCAGCCATTCTTTGTGTACATTTTACCTTCATTGTTGGCTGGAAAAGTGCATTAAAATGATAGGGATTTAAGTACCCATCCCTTAAAAACTACCAATTGACCTTTATATATTTGCAAACTAAACGAGTATAAACATCTTTACATTGTTCATTAATCAAATATAAGTTCAGTTTATATACAACAAAGAATAAACTAGTCTACATTATCTACAATACTTTGTCTTCTTCTACTCGTAAAGATATAGTAGTAAGGATCTCGCCGTCATCGATGATAATTAATTTAGCAAAAGTGCTATCTGGCAGCATTTTTCATGAGAGCAAGGATCTCGGCGTCATCGATGGCTGATTCTGTGACAAGCTGAAGAGGGGTTTTACCACTTTTGTCGACAGCTTCGGGGTTGGCTCCCCTGCATAAAGTAGGTAAAATTTGAGTATAAACTAGATAATGAAATACTAATTTAGTAAGTACTCCTTTAGAGCATAACAAAATGATAATGAACACACAACATAAAATGGCTATACCTTGTGAGCAAGAGTTTCGTGATTGCATTTCCACCTCTTGAAATGCTATGATGCAATGGTGTTTGACCCTTGGAATCACAAGCACTGATATTTGCCCCATTCTGGAGGAGCAGTTCTACCATGCTGATATCAGCTGAATGACAGGCTAGGTGAAGCAGCGAACAACCATCAAAAAGCTCGTCCTCTTGTAGTCCTAGTGATCTCGTGGTGGTATCTTCCATAGCAGGGACACTCAGATCAGGATTTTCCTGCTCGTTTGATTTCATTACATTTGCTAAACTTATAGACGTTGCAGATGTTCGTTGACCATAAACTGCATTGACATCTGCTTCTGACGAAACAATAAGGCGGTAGACAGCTTTCTTGTCATTTTTACTGACGCTTCCCACAATTGCTCAGCAGCTGAAAGAAGTTGCTGACTGTCCTTTAGTTTGGGAACAAAAGTTTTTTCTACATACTGCAGATCGAGACAACACTAGGATTAGTTAGCACAGCTTAGAGCTAAGCACATGGCCTAGAGTTTCCATGTTTAGAAGACAAGAGAACCAAAACATACGAAAGCCTATATGGTAGGAGAGATACCTTTGCTGTGATGTACTTCTCCTTAAGAGCTGTTTGACCAGCGTGATGAGGTTTGGTGAAAAACTGTCTGTATTTCTCAGATTCAAACGACCTGTCATAACATATATATATAATTATACTTTGTTTTTAACAAATTATGAAAATGAACAAGTACAAAAAATTAAACCCCGATCACTGCAATCTTTACCGTATTGGTAGTTCATCAGCTTGAATAGTTCTATTTGCTCGCAATAATCCTTCCCATATGAATTGACAAAGACATTACCCAGCGCTTGAAACATAGAAATGACGGAAGGTTCCCAGACTTTCACATCAAGTGTTAAGGATCTTATCTGTTAGTTAAGAAAAGGCTGCAAGATCAGAACCTAACAGATCCATGAACATGATCGGTATTTTCATGTTCAGTACAGGATCAAATAAAGAAATTAAGTAACAAATCTGATCAACAGATCTTTTGAAACTGGAGAAAAAAGTCCCTTTACTTCAATTGAGATAATGAAAACCGGGTATGCCTAAGTCCATGATAACAAGTGTTACAACACCATGTGAAATAACTAAAAAAAGAGAAATAATGTTAGGAAAAAGACGATGCATAGATTCTGCTGGTGATGGTACACTAGGACTAACAATAGATTCTAAAGACACTCAAGTAGTTATCGGCTGAAGGCATATTTCCAAATGAAAGTGGAATTAGTAGAATGTTTGAGCTGATCAGTTAGCTGACAAATCCAAACCATTCAGAAATCACAGAACCAACCAAAAGAATACAGTTCCATCAAAGGGTTCTAAGCTACCATAAGAACGTCAAGATGTATTTAACTATGGCTGAGCTATATCATTGTTGAAGAAAAGAAGAAATGTAGGGGAGCCTTTTCTAGCAGCAAAATAGGGACGAGAGCAAGAAGATCATATTGCCTGGGAGAAAAACTTAAATTCAGCAAATTAGAAAGGAAGTTGAGATTGGATATAAGAACTACAAGTGTAGTGGTAAACAGAAATGGTTTCTCCTCAAAGCAAAATTAACACAAGGAGCAGAACCGATGAAGATGAGATTGTGTGAGAGCATAAACATACATTTGGTGGACATAATGAAATAGCTAACTAGTTGGATATGAATAAAAGGGAGATGAAACATTCACATTTAATTAATAATGTGCCTGATTAATTCATAACAACTTGCCTTAGATACATGCACTCCAAGGTTACGATGAATGCCAGAGCATTCAATGCATATAAGAATACCAAAATTCAAGGATGCCCAATCAGGGTCAGGTGCACCGCAGTCGGCACATTTATCATTTCCAGGCACTTTACTCAATGCATCGATTGGCTTCTCCTTTTTCAAATTAGCTTGAAACTTTAGAGTACTTCTGGTGGCTTGCATTATACTTCTTGCTGAACGATCTTTCTTAGTTTTAAAGCTTTGGGTAGTCTTTAAATCATGATCTAGACTTTCTACTGAACCGCAGTCACTACCTGGACTGAAACAGAACTGTCGACCCACAAATAAAACACGGTACAAAAAGATGCAAAGTCCAGCTAATGACAAAAATATAGATTGTAGTGACAAAGTACAAAAATGGCCTAAGTGAAGAATAAACAAACACTTTTGTATGATTGATGTAAACTTCAAACTTTTTGTACCAATTTTGAATCATACGTTACTACAACAAAATTGTTTAGTTGACACAATTTTACAACACCAATAGATGTATCTGTATCTATATTTTTGGTCATACATAAAAATGTAAATAAATTTGGTTACATTTAAAAACAGTGCAAATTTCTACACCTATCCATGTAACTAATTTGGTACATCCAAAGATATCACAAAATATGTTTGTTACACACTGTGTCACAATATATTTTGCTCTCTCTCTCTCTCTCTCACACACACACACACACATACAAATTTTATTTTATTACTTTATTATTGAAAACGTAAACTTTTCCAAGAACTACACATGCCATAAAAAATAACATTAACAACACATTTGTATCTATCAAAACTAGCTACATAATCAAATTACACTAAACTCAATTTTTTAAACATGATGTCATATATTATGCAGTGAGTCTAGTGACATGTACAAATCTCATAAATATTATGTCACTGATAGAAAATTTTGTTCTAGTGACAACTGATAGCATAAAATTGTCCCAACATATTATAAAACAAAGAGTTATCCATCTTTTGTTTAATTTCTTACCACTTCGGGTGCTTGTAGCAAAGAAGTAATAACTCCTGTTATTTTTTCTATCCAGTCCATTTGCTCTGCTGAATCCTCTGCCTGCATCAGTGAGAAACTTTAAAGAACACAAGCATTATGTCTATTGAGATACAATTAATGTGTGATGCAGTTTTTTTTTAAAATTTATCCACATAAATGAATCAGGAAAAAGCCACAAAGTTTGGCAAAAGATTACCTGTAAAGTGTAGTTTTTTGAAGGTGAAATAATCCTGAAACAAAATCTTAGGTCAACCTGCTCCTCATCGACTTTTATTGTTGATGTAAGCAAGTTCACCGTATGACGTGCTACAGATTTCTCATCGTGTACACCGCCGTGGTAGTGAGAAGAAAGCCACCTACTCAATATCCGGAGCCTGAATCAGACGGGGTATTTTTGTGCATGGGAGTCTGGCTGCTGCCTCCATAGAACTGAGGCCCCAACAATTAAGTTGTAAAAATAGGATGCCATATAAAAGAAACGGCACTCAGCTAACAGAAATGGCTAACGCGATTCAATTCTTATTCTATGACTTACTGGCCTACTCCATTGCTTCCGATAATAGTACAGCATTCCTCGGCTGTCAAGAACAAAAAATCTTCTCTTCCAGTCTCCTCTCAAATTGGAGGAACGTTTAGAGAGATATCCTTGTTTGATGGTTTGTACCTAAACTACAGAAGTCTTAGCTAGAGTGTGACAAAACTAAAAGTAGTAGTGCGTAATATGGCCATTAGCATGCATTTGGTTTGATCGGTAAAGTATGATTGATATAATGATCAAACTTAATCAAATGTATTGTTTGCCTGAGTCAGCTAGCAATCTAATGATCTTATTGGGTGAATACTTATCACCCTAAAATTGGGCCGATTATTTAATCATCTTCCAATACTGTCAATTCTACCATTCTTATCATTCCACCTATCAAACCAAATGCCCCTAAGAATATATAATATATTGCCATAAGATGTACCTTTCCCCCAGCAGCAGCATGCATCACTTCTTCTATCACTTTCTGAGAGCTTCTAAAAACAGGTTGTGTGGCATCTACACGTGAAGATTCAGTAGGCCTGCAAACTGACTTTTTTCCTGCTTCATCAACTTGCTTTATGTAATCTTGCATCCGTTCATTGAGATTCGATATCTCATGGTTCGAATTTTCCCTTGCCTCTTGTGCAGAAGCCAGGACCTGCAGTATAGCAGCAGATTAAGTTTTTCAAATAAAGAAAAAATATTGTAGGTTACTCAAATGAAGTAAATATTGTAGGAAATGTTCTATCCATGAAAAATGAAGAAATGATACATCTTCACAGACTGAGATGCAACATATTAACCTGATTAATGCAGGGCTCCATTTGATGCAATAGCTCGTATCCCTGACAATGGAAAACACCAACATCAATATATTTTACATGACAAACATTATGATCAATCAATATGGGATGTCGATTATACATCATACTTGCTTGAAATAACGAAGATGGGCATCCATTGTGTTGCCAATGGCCTCTACAAACTCATACTTCTTCTTTGCCTCGACAGCTGAAAGGGCGCCAACCTAAAAATGTAAACATGTATTTTGTTCAAAACATCTTACTACTTCCTGTTCAGATCACTACTTACATTAACAATGCGCAGAAAGATGCCAACATACCAGATTAAAGCGTGTTTGCTCAAAAGTTGATCTTGCATTGTGGCATTCCTGGAACGTCTCTCTACCAAATTAGTTAACAACTGATGGTTACCCATGACAACTATCTGAACATTTATAGCTGCTTAAGAGAATTGTAATCAATTGTAAATACGGGAAATGATCATATACCTCTTCTAGGGTGCTAGCTATCTCTATCCTTGCACTTTTTCTCAATGACAAAAATTTATCTCGAACCTGAAATGTTAATTATTAATTGCTCCATCATGTTTCAATAACTTACATACTCATGAGTTTGGATTATGGTGAATCTAAAGTTAAGAGTACTATACAAAAAAAGTCAAGTCAATGAAAAAATTCAATGATTCTTGTCATACTTTTTTCCATTATTGTTGGAGCTTGGATATATTATCAGTACAAGCTGTAGTTTACAAGATCTCGTTCCTATAATGGATTGCGTTATCTTTATATATAAAATAAAAGTACAACCAATTGATGAAAATACAGAAAATTTTCTACATGCTACCAGAAACATGCTTTAAGGAGATTAACTTACAGCTAGCCTAGGGTTGGAACGGTACGGTATACCGCGCCGAAATGACCATACCGCATACCGTACCGTACCGTGCGGTATGACAAAAAACCATACCTTTACCGTACCGCTTTTGTCGGTATACCGCAATTGCGGTATACCGAAAATTCGGTATACAAAATTTAGATATCGTTACCGTACCGCTTTTGTCGGTATACCGCAATATGCGGTATACCGTGATTTCCGGTATATACCGCAATTGAGGTATATACCGTATTTGCGGTATACCGTGTTATTTGAGGTATATACCGCAATTGCGGTATGATGCGGTATAACGCGGTATATACAAAATGCATACCTTTACCGAGGTACGGTATGATACCGTACAGAAAAGTACGGTATACCGAAAATTCGGTATTTTCAGTATTTTTTTCGGTACGGTAAGTGCGGTATTTCGGTATATTTTGCCAGCCCTAAGCTAGCCTAACAAACATTCACAGCTAGTTTGAAGGTAGTAATACATCATATCGTTCTTTAAAAACTAAGGGCTTGTTCTGTTTGTCCAATAGGATTTAGGGTAGATAAGGAGAGGCCAGATAAATATGACACAAATTAGAAGTTGGGTTATTCATTTCAGCTGTTTGGTTTGCACTATATAAAGCACAAGTGATATATATCGTGTGTTTGGTTTGCTGTAAATCAAATACCACAATACCCAAACCTAAATTGGAGAATATATATTACAACTCTCTTCCGCCGCTCTTCCATTTCAGTGTTCCAGAATCGCCTCGCAAATTCCGCAGAAGCTATTTTCACTTTGTCCAGTTGAAGATGTCTGACTACATGCGTTCAAGGTTCACTTCCCCTGATGTGCCGAGTTCGCAAGGTACATATAGCTATCTCAGAATTGAATAAAAGAGAGTTTATTTTCGTATGGTTCAACATCATTTCGTTTGGTAATTTATTTGAAAGCACCAGTGAATTCGCATTTCGTTCTTAGATCTTGCAGTGCTTTACAGTTTTAATTGGGTGATTTTGTTGTGGTTCAGTGAATTCCCGCCTTGGACGGTCAAGGAGAGGCAACGGTGACCGAACCCGCCGAACCTGGTCATACCGTGAGGAGGAGATTCTTGTGGTTGCGCTGAAGGACCTTGTTGTCACCGGATGGAAAGCCGATAATGGATTTCGGACAGGCTACCTTGGCAGACTCGAGGAAGCCCTGAAGAAGCATTACCCCAACACTGACATCAAAGCAACTCCTCATATTAACTCGAAGCTCACTTCCTGGAAAAGATGCTACAATTCTTTGCGTGGCATCTTAAGTCGTAGCGGTGTGGGGTTCAACCTCCACGACGACTACAAGATAGATTGCGACGACGATCAGTGGTCGCAAATTGTCAAGGTACCAAATCTCGTTCTAATGGATATCATCATGTTTTCAAGTTAGTTTTAAAAATAATACTCAATATGTTTGCTTCACATTGGCAATTCTGATGGTGTGTGTTATGTTACGAATTCGTATGTACAGCAAGACCCTCATGCTCGCTACATGAGGGATAAGAGCTGGCCATTCTGGGACCATTGGCAGGTCATCTTTGGTAAGGATAGGGCTGCTGGGGGATCAGCTACTGGTTTGATGGATGCGGTCAATGGGCTTTACACTCAGGACACCGGCTCAGGCTCAAGCGATGGAGGTGAGGTTGGCAACTCTGTTGGCTCTACTGATGTGCCCACTTCTCATCCACTGAGTCAGACCAGCACTCCTCCCGATGCTCCGGTTGAAAGCTCAGGCAACACTAACCGTGAGAAAGCTGCTCGGCCTGCGGGTGGGAAAAAGAGAAAGGCTGACCATTCTATAGATGGTCTCATTGAACTGCTGGGGAAAATCAATGACGCCACCAACGTGAGGTTGGATTCTTTATCCCTCCGCATTGGTTATGAGTTCGATCTGAGCAAAGCACGGAAGGAAGTATTTGCTGAACTAGGTCGCTTGCCTGGACTGACAAGGGAGCAAAAGTTTGATGCAGGGGAGATTATTCTGGAGAAGGTGGAAAGGTTGGATTTCTTTCTTGGGATGCCGGATGATGACCGTATCGCGTTCGTGCTTCGTGTGCTTGCGAAATATGGTTCGGGATAGATGGGGGAATCTACAACGGGTGAAGGGGTGGCGTAGGTCGATGGCTTGCCTGATATAATTTATAAAGCCTATTTTCTGTCTGAAACTTTTTTTTTGGAAGCCCCTCTTCAACATTGGCTTGTTGCAATTGTCTGTAGATTATATTATTATCTATCATCTTTTGTAGGAAGGATTATGTTGCCTTAATCAGTAAACGATTTCCTAGTATTCCTTAATCAGCTGCATTTGAAGGAAAACCTTAATCAGCAAATATTGATCTCATTGATTGAATTTCCACATAGATATTCCAGCAAAACGTACACGAGATAGATCACATACACAACCTAGCTTAATAGAGTAGAAGGAAGACAAATACAACATAAAACGTCAATACTTGTGGGTGTTCGAAGAGCCACATGAACTTCCATGTGGCGAACCTAAATTGCTTGGAGGAAATTTCTTCGGCTTTGGGGGGTATTTCTTCCCGATACGCGGGTCCATATCCTCGTTATTGGACTGACTACCCACATTCGTGAACCCGTCTCCAAACAAATTGCGTTTCATCTTTGGCACTTTGGGCATGGGAGGAGAAGAGACGGACACGCTTAGCTCCACGGTCGGCGCCATTCCAACTCCATCTAATGGCTTAAACATCAGATTGAGATCCTCTACGGGCACGGTAGTGTCAGAAATATTGAATATCAGTGGTGCACTCTCCTGCTTAATATCTTGCGGTCCGAACAGCAACCTCAATCTTGGAAATTCGGGGTCCCCACAATAGTAATAAGCTGCAGCCAATTTATTTTCCTACAAGAACAACGGAGCCATGGAGTTACAATGAACAAGCTGACATAAAACAAACATTGTATCCACCTACCTTCAAAATGGGTTTCCATACTTGCTCCGGTGCCATGACCACGTTGGTGTTAGCATTCCAATACACACCGTTGGTTTTGACTACCTTGTCGAAAAGTATGTGTCTCTCTTCAAGGTTCTGAAATCTCTCGTACAATTGTGGCCATGTGAATGGCACCCCCACTTCTTTGGTGAGCACCTCCGCCACTTCTTCGAGGATGGGTATGGGGATCACGGAACCGCTCCACTTGTTCATTTCTTTGGTTTTGATTATCAAGGATAGCAGCAGTGAATCTACCTCAGCTGTCCAGCTTGATTTGTAAAAGAAAAAGCCTTGTTGAGGGATTTTTGTTCCCATTTCAAGTGAAGGAATGAAAGAAGCCAAAGTTGCTGGGTCCAAGCTTCAATTGAAGGGTCAGCTAAATATGAGTTATTTCATCACCATCCCAAGCAATTGTATGCCCGTGAATGACTAGACAAATCAGACTCGTGAGGGGCATATCTGCCATCGCAGCCTTGTTTAGAGTAGATTCCTGCATGATAATAGGAGATTCCTGCATGATTTTACAGCTCATTGTTGCTACTGTGTTGTCTTTCATATAGTGATGGGTGGAGCAGATTTATTTTGTTTGGAAAATGCTTTGTCAAATCAGCTCACGGGTAAGATGTAGCCTCCACAAAGCTATATTGAAGAGCTTATGTTGTACAAGCCCCCAAAGTATCACTCTTCGGAACCAAACTGTATTCTCTAATCACATCATGTATGCAATGGCATCAGCATCAGCTCCTCCGCCACTGCTGCCGGAGTAAGTAATTTATTGTTGTCGATTATCGAACATTTTTATTTTGCATATAACCACTAACTTTCCGGTTCCTAGGCACATTAAACCATCGTTTTGTCGGACATTGACTACACGGTCATGCTTGTACCGCATGGTAAGTTGGAAAATTCATATGTATTTTACATGCGAGGCTTGCTTTCCAAACTAACAACGACACATACTTTTTTGACATGAAGGTTATTCCTTATGAATGGATGTGCGAGCATGGAGGTAGCTTACCTAATCTCTGCAGACTCCAAATGCTCAATGGCCTTGAATGGGTGGTGGGCGTAACAAGGGATGGTCGTGAGAGCTACTTTGATCAAAACTGGAATGCATTTGTATCTGCTAATAGTCTCGGGATGAAACACGTCGTTGTTTTCAGTTACCACGGTGAAGGCGAATTCAAGGTCATGAGGTTCAATGCAAGTGGTTGTATGCCATCGACCGATATCTTCGTTCAAACTAATGGTGCATAATCTTAGAAGTGTTTCTATGCTTATTAAATGAATTTTAAATTATTTAGAATACTTTTTGATCTTATGTCCTCAACTATCTGGTTGCGATAATGTATATTTTTTATTCTAGACTTTCCAGATTGGGAGTACAATCCCAAGCGTAAGGACAAATCATACTATGAGGAATTTAGTGAATCAGAATCCACTGACGACGACGACACGGGATGTCCGGTTAGACGGGTTGAGGAGGTGCCGACCCTTCCCTCTTTTACCATTATCCTTCTTGCGTCGCAACTGGACCGGATCATGGTATTGTCCTCATTTCAATTGTGGAAGCATAAAACTTGTACATTTTCAAAAAGTAATCATATTCATTTGCAAATTCTGACGCAGTGCTTGCCTGAAATTTGGTGGAAAACCCACATTGCTGACCATAACAAAATTCAATCTGTGAATCTTTTGGTTGGTGATCATTCATGGAATGTCTACGTCAAGATTCAAAATGATAACGTGAAAATAATTCACGGTTGGAACAAATTTGTAGCAGACAACAATCTCGCCGTAGGGAGCATGTGCAAGTTCGAGTTGTTACCGGCTGAAGTCACAAAATTTCGGGTATCTTTTTAGTTATGGAACCTATGTAACTTTTAAATAATTGTACAAAGTGGACCCAAATCAGAATGTATTTCAGTATGTGGATGTTGCCTGTAGTTTAAGCGAACATATTTTTTGTTTTTGTTTTTTTTTCAGACAAATTTATATATGTTGGAGTCAAATACTCTCTAAGGCTGGCCCAAAAACAACGACTATACTAACAAAAACATAAATACTCCCACAAGGGTTCCAAGTTGAAAACATTATTAAACACAAAAAAATCAGTTCAGATTAATGACATATTAAGCTGACCAAGTTTCTAATCAGAAGGAAGGTGTACAAGTCTAATGATTACTAGAGAAAACATTTGATAAAGTTTGATAGTCCCACATGATATTGCCAAACACGAAATACATTGCTAGCAGCTATCCTTCTTGCAACTCGCATAAGCAATCACTGCATTGTGGATATGCGCTGTGACAATGGAATAAAGCAATGAATCCATTTCAGTATATGTAAGCATTGAAACATGTAAAAAAAGAACAGATTTGCATGTAGGTGTACTCACTTCAGCCCACATCGAGTTTGCCAGATCATCGCGACGCTGATTCCAAGATGACGTTGCCTCAACGTAGTCAACGTATTCACTGTCCCTATGATCTCCCTCGGCCTCAGCCCCTTGGCTCTCAGGCATGCAGTCCAAAAGGTCATCGAGTGGATCAATTGGCATCTCAGACCGAACGTAGTTATGGAGAAGGAAGCATGCTATAATTAAATTTATTTGAACTTTGAGGGGATAGAAGGAGGCACTGCGCAAAATACCCCACCGCATCTTCAGTACCGCGAATGCTCTCTCAATTACATTCCTAGCTTTGGTATGACGCATGTTGAAGAGCTCTACAGCATTTTGTGGAATTTGCGCATCAGGACCCCAATCTTGGAGGTGATACCTCACCCCCTTGTAAGGGGTTAGAAAACCTTCACTGTTCGCATATCCATTATCACACAAATAATAATTACCTAGACCAGACAAAACTCAACATCAGTTTAGTAAAAACTAACCAAATATAAATTTTCCATTTGAATTGATATATGTTGCTGAATATTGTAACTTATTCAAAGCTAGTCAATTTACCTATTGGGACTCGCAACCCATGAGGACGAGTTACGGCATCGCGAAGCACTCGAGCATCGCCAGCTGATCCCTCCCAGCCGGGTAATATGTATGTGAAACGCATGTGCCTGTCGCAAGCGGCCAAAGTGTTGGTTGTTATCTGACCCTTCCTATTCCTAAACCGTGGTTTGTCCTCGTTTGGTACTAAAACGTCAATGTAGGTGCCATCAAGAGCACCAAGACACCCCTGTATGCACAAGAAGTAGCCACACACTCACGTAGTGAAATGCTGAATATATAGTTTATTCCAAAAAGAATAGTCTTCGCTACTAAAATATAAAACATACCTGAAAACATTTCCATCGCCAATCTACACAATCTTCGCGAATAGGCTCGGGTTTGACCAAGAACAAGGAATGCAACTTTAATACTGCTGCAAGGACCTCATGAACGTAGAATGAAACTGTGTTCCCTGATCGCCAATGATCAAATCGAACAACACGGTTTTTCTTGTGATGTGCTATGACACCTAGAAAAATGGCGACTTGCTCTTCTATCCCTACGAACCGCCGGACGCGTAACATTCCCAACTCTGTAAACAATGAACACAACCTTCCAAACGTATTCCGGTCCATCCTACAATTAACTAAACAATCTGTGTCAGTTACCCCAACGAGTCTGTTTAAACGTTGAATCTGCATCGGTACTCGATTCAGAATGTCGTAAGCCAACGCAAATTCAGCTCGCCTCCTTTTCTTCGAAACTTTGCTAAAAATCATGTGCAGTATACAAATTCGCGCCACGGTTTGAGTCCAAATTATGTCCTCAATTATTTGCCTCACATAAGCATTTTGCTTCTTATGTTCCCTCATCTGTGCATAGATATACAAATAAGTTTCAATTCCAACTAATCTTTCATCATTCAAATAAAGGAAGCTTAAACTATTCAACTACCCTTTCATTATTCAAATAATAACCACAAAGCTGTGAATTCTCTACATCACAATTAGCACGATGCAACATCAATATTAATTTTTTTCACACAACAAGTTGCTGAAATACTGGTATATTTCTCACACTATATTTTGAATCGATTGGATTCAACATTACAAATTCAAAGTAAGCAATTGGATGAGAAAAAATTAAACTATGCACCATTGCAGTGGAAAACTTCAAAATTCCCATTTTTCTCACTGAGTTCAACCAAAATTCAGCATCTTTAATTCTTTATCATTAAACCAGACATCTTAATTAACATCTATTACGCGGTTTCATTTGCATTCAAAAACCCCAAATCACACGTCGAGACGCACAAAACGAATCAGCCACGTAATTCTACAATCCATATAACCTATAACACCGGATTGCATTCGAAAACGGCCAAATGAATTAATAAATTCGTTTGCTACATTAACTGAAAGGCAGATTCCCCACAATACGATCTAGGGTTTTTTAGCCTCCAAAAAAATTCAAATTCAAATGAATTAATCAATTCAATTGTAAACTTGGGTTGGATTCAAAATTACAAATTCAAATTATTCAATTAGAAAGGGAGATTCCATGGGTTTTGTAGATTTCGAAAAAAAAATAGGGAATGAACCGGTAGGAGGATTAATTCAAAATTACAAATTCGAATTGGGTTTGTAGCCTTCGAAAAAATTAATCAATGCAAACAAAACAAAGAACAGACTCACCTGAAATCTCTCGTTGCGGTGAGTGTCGCTTCTCTTCTGCACAGATTTGTTCAAAGGGCTTGTGTTGGTTTGGGAATGTTATGCTACGATTCCCCCAATTTTCTATGCATGTTCAAAGCAAATGTTATTGGTTTACCTCAAACCCTGATTAGAGCCTAATATGTATCGTAGGGCCAGACCCCGATACACTAACGCCATTATATGGCCAAAAAGAAACGGGCCAAAGCCCATTTGTAGGGCTGTGCATTTATGGTGTATGTCAAATAGAACACATGATAGGCACAGATACATAATTTAAATGACCTCTATATGACAAACAGAACAAGCCCTAAATGTCAATGCAAAAGCTAAGGATTCTGACTATGTTTGTACCTTTTTTAGTATTACTTCATATCGTTCTTTAAAAACTAAATGTCAATGCAAAAGCTAAGGATTCTGACTATGTTTGTACCTTTTTTGCAAAATATTGTGTTTTAAGGATCTTGATTTTAGGGTGAGATTAATATTTTCTAATTTCTCTCCTTTATTTGCGTAGGAATCTGTAACTTACTCCCTTAAAGAGCCTTATAAGAGGGAAGGTTTATCGAAACTTATATAGAGGTTACATGATCATTACCAAGTCCATGTGGGACAAGGGTTCAACACACGCCCACACGTATGGCCAGAATGATCATCGGACTTCCACATGTGAAACAAAGAAATCCATGAACTTGGGCTTAATGCCACGTAGAAATTGGTCACTTATTCCCTTAAAAGGCCCTATAAGTTATAAGAGGGGACAACTATCCAAACTTATATAGAGGAGACAACTATCCAAAACTTATAGTGCTTTAGTTAAATGTTCTCAAATTATTTTTAAAAAAATCTTATTGTTCAATTATTACTTTGAGTGTTCCATAACTTGGCAATAAATCACAATGTCAGTGTGATGCATCAAGAGTTCATGTTCTCCAGTGCCCTTTCTATGTTATTGAGATATCAGAAGTTTGATAAATCTTGTTATAGATGAAAGCAATAATGAATGTATGCAACTTTGTTTTCATGCAGCAATTGAAGCTATAAAAGAAAATGAAAATAACTTCTCTTGTAAGAGATCATTTTCAGAGATGCATGGTTTTGCAAAAATGTTCTCTATATTGAAATTGTATCAAATGACCATAGATTAATGAGATCATTACATAAATACATATCTGAGTAGTTCATCTGAGATAAGATTTAGATAATTAGAAATATAAGCTATATGGGCTCACAGTAACTAGATTAAACTAATTTTGATGAAAATTAGAAAATCTTAATATATGTAGAAAGAAGAAAAGCACCAACGGTCTCATCACAGCTACATTTTATCCTATTTTAATCGCACATACCTGATCATAAATAACAGTGGCCTTGTCAAAGCGCTTGTGGGCTTCCTGAGTGTTTTCACAATATCATTTGTGAGGTCCAAAAATTCATAAACTTAAACAAGAATAAGAAAAAATCTAAACAGTGTGCAATTAGAGAGAAAACGAAATTTCTTTAGTTCAATGCAACCTTGATCAAACTATAAACAGATCAATCAAATGGTTAATTAACTTGCAGCATAAAATTCTTGTCTTTATGACCTCAAACATATAAAAAAAAAACTTCAGCAAAATGTTAGATTTCTTGACAGGGACATGCTTAATACAGAAAAGGCTGGCCATATGCATGCAAAATCCCTAGGCCTATCATCATCGAAGGTTAACAAAGAATCCAATAACAGAAATCTGTGAATTTACATAAAATACATGGAATTGAAATGAATGGAAGTACCTTAATGTCGTGAACAACATTAGCGAATTGTGTAAGTTTCTCATTCAGTACAAGCTCTACCTGATACATACAGATGCAAAAAATAGTGAAGGCGCTAAAACACTTACTTGCTTCCTAGAATGAGTTCAGACTAGAGCATATTGTCTAAAGAAGCTAAGGTAACATGAAGAGTCAGTTACATTGCTCAAGGAAAATGTATAAGATGGACGAAATTTGAAGTTTAAATAAATGGATCAAAGAAAAGGCCAGTACTTTCATGATGGACATGCATCTCTTTTAGATGATGAAAAGGTTTCAGCAACTGCAATCTCCTCTTCACTGAAAATTAATGAGATGGTATGTTTGACGAAAAAACAAACAAACAGAGAAGCTAAAGCTCAGATCATGCTTAGAAATTTTAAAAGACACTAAGTATGGATGCACTCATTTGTACTTTGAACTTGGTTTAAGCCAAACGTTTTGGGTGAGAAAGGGAACGGAACCCACAATTTGCAATGACCGGGTGTATTGATATCTTCTGCCAACTAAGTGAATAGCTAGCTCTAAATGATACAAACGGAAAAGAAATCTATTTCAACCTCACAAAAAGCTGTTGCATCTAAATGATAAAGAGAGAAGCCTCTACCTGTGACCGAAGAGTTTCCTTGTATGTTCCAATTTCCCTCAGTACAATTGCAAACTTTTCCATATCCGGGCCTAAAAGTACAACGGAACTTAATTAGAATCTACAACGGGCCTGAAAATTACTATCAACAGTAACACAGTTCCTTGTTCTGTGAGAACCTGTGTTCAGTTAATCTTTGCTGTGCAAATTTTCATTTTGTATCTCATATTGAGGCAAAATTTTCACCAAACTAAAGCAGCATAACATTATGAAGGTCATGGGGATGACTCAAGTGATGAAAAAAATAAAAAAAAAACAAGAATTAGTTTTGTTAAGCTCATATGGCAAAACAAATGATTTCTGAAAGCTTTACATCAAGCCAATTACTACATAGAAGCTGCGAGCAAATTTATAACTTTTAAAATCCAACCTTCATAAGGAAATGAAAGTTTCTACTTCTGAGTTTCCCCATTAAAATGGAAGAGAACTATTTTCTCAGATGTCTTTCCTACCTCCAAACGCAACAGAGATAGGATCATTATGTCCTCCTGCAAATGTTTCAAGGCCGCTTGCAAAAGAAATATCTTTATCATATGCTTCTCCAAGCCCATCTCTGTGAATCCCACCAAATAAAAAGAGTGTAATAATGGCAAATTCTACAAAGAAGCAACAACTATTAAGATTTCACAACAAATCAACGTACAATTAACAATATAGGATGGCGAAATAAATAATGTAATAAAAAAAGCACCCATCATGTCAAAATATTGCATGGTCAACCACGGCTTAATCAGTCAGCACCAGTTAACAGTTTTAAGAAATACGGAGTACTTTAATACCGGCACTATAATATCAGATTGGAGAGGAAGATTAGAACTATACCTTGATAGAAAAACAAGGATAAAATTTCTTTGGCAATGATGGTGGAGAACTTTCCTATTAAGGCTTCAAGAAATGAATATAAAGAAAATTAAGTGAAACTACTTCTTGACATCTGAAGCCAGAGTATTCAGCCCAACAAGCGCAAAATTATATGCCAATGCCAAAGAAAAGCATAGCTACTTCCTTCCTCGAGTATAATAAAGGTTATCAGTTTTATGTGAATACGATATATGCATGTTCACATTTTATATTAGATGACTAGATATCAGTAAAAGAACAATATTAGATACATAAATAAAAAGCATGGTTTAGGACTTACACGTATTTTCGACAACCTTTATGAAACTTGAGACTTCTTTCCTTTAATGTGTCGGCACTTTCTTCCATCAACTGGATCTGCTTTGTTAAACAAGATAATCCATGTTAATCAAGTCCTCATAGATAAACCACGAGATGTGCTATCAACGTTTAGTCATTCACAATCTTCAATGCAAAATTGCAATAATAATCAGACAAACTAAGAATTGTAGCCAGTGTTTCTGCTTGACCAGAATCCAGATACTTAATGTTTAGGACAATAATGCAGTCTATTATTAGGAAATCTGAAACTTCAATAAAACACTTAAAACTTGGGTGACTGAACTCTGTGTTAGGAACCATTCCATATTATACAGTGTTGTTAACTGATTTCTTCTCTCCCCAGTCAACAAATCATATGTTTGAGCACCTTATTTTCACTCTGCTATTCACAATTGGTGCTCCCTACTAAATAAATTATCATAGAACACAGCTTTAATCCAATAACTCAATAATTCCATAAAAAATTGGTTAACTCAATAACTACTGTCAATGTCGGTTGGGCCGTTTTCAACTATAATGTGCCGGGTCTATTGCACAATACGGACTACACATCCTTTCATATTATTTGCACAAATGTATTTCGCACTAAACATCATAATTCATTAATTATAACCTTCAAATCCCTTATACATTCCCTAGGCTGAAAAGTATCATTCGCCAAATAAGAAGAAAAAATATGAACCACGCTTCTATATAATGCAGAGACAAATTGCAGAATGGAAACTTCATTCAACATTTTGAATCTATTGAACATGAATAAGACAAATGCTGAAAAAAATCTACAAATTAACCATGTACATGAACAAATTGATAGAAGAACAAAAAACAAAAACCTGTTGACGGAACATGGGCGAATCGTCCAGCCGAGCGAAAAACATGTTTCCTTCTTGCATCTCAAATGATTTCAAACACTATATCAATTACTCTAATTGATCACTTCATCTCAGAGGAAAAAAAAGATGGCATAATCTCCCCACAATGCGATCAGCAAATTTTAAATTAAAGATCATGCTTCTGGGCAAAATCATGACGTAAAACTGTATAACAGATCAATTCTGGAATGAAGAATAGAGATTAATACAACAAATGTAAACAGGAAAATCAAATATGATGAACAATAAATAGGAGCGATTATGGTTCCGGAGCAGAAAATGAAGAATGGGTGGTGGATAGGTAGGGGAGTGTGTAAAACAGTGTGATTGTTTGTGAGCATATTTTAATTTTAATTTTAATTTTTGTTTTAATATTCTAATCTTTGATCTTGGTATAATAATGAGAGCGGGAAGTCTTGCGATAGGATATAATGTCTCTTTTATTATGTCACACGGATGTACAAAATTAGAAAGTATAATAATACGAAATAAAATAAGCCATACACAATTTTTATATTCAAATTTGGTACGTAATTCTTGTAGACTAAAAAATACTAGTATTAAGTAGTCCCATAATATGGAAATCAGCAATATTTTTTCATTAATTTGCTGTCTAAACTGGGCGTGGGTCCTTTTATATTTTCATTTGTCAAAAGAATTATTGATTGGACACATCTTCTCATACTATTAATAACTTATAGTGGTATGGATGGACTATTGAATTTTTTCCCGTAAAGTAGCGCACCAAACTCTAATTGTTAAGATGATCAGGAATTAATTAATTAATTAATTGGTATTTTAATTAGGAGTGGTCGCTTGATCTCATTCTTGTAAACTCTGATTACACTTTTTTACATTCAAATTTAATATGCAATTCTGGTAAGTCGTAAACCATGTTCAAGACTAATACTAAGAGCATCCACAATGACGGATGTCCCGAACGTCCGTCATTAGACAACATGCATACGGATACGGATGTCCGCTGCGGACACCGGAGTTCCGCAGCTTTCCGGGACGTCCGTTGGGGCGTCCGCCATTGCGTTGACACGACGGACGTCCCGGCGGATGTCTCGATTTTTTATTATTTTTGTGGATGTCCGTCATTATGTAGTGGGATGTCCTTATGACGTGGCATGAGGTGTTTTTGGGAAGTTCGTCGGATATCCGCCGGGACATCCGTCCCATTGTGGATGCCCTAATATGTCCAAGAACTTGATTATGATTTGACTTCGACAACTACAATCGTCGATATATCCTAAATACTCCGATAAATTAGTAATTTAGTATGTTTAGTTTAGAAAATACTATACTCCTCTTATTAATTTCATTATATACAATTTAAGTTATTCCAATTTAGTTATTCAGTTATGAATTAATTATCTACGTTTTGAAATATATAATTATATATGTATATTATTAATGAATTGAGTATTGATTATAGGTGTGTGTTTCATGTGTTCGTGTGTGACACTAACAGTAAAAGTTAAATTAAGTGTCGTGATTCGGCCCAGCATGTAAATGAACTTTGTTCCTTGCAAGTTGAAAGGTACAATATATATAACCCACAATGTAAGTTGATTAACCAACCAAAAGTTTAAATCTTAAGTTTTTTCTACACGATCACACGTGCACGGTGTCTACTAATTAAATATTCTATTCTAAACTAATTCTCTATATGCGTTAATCACATTGGAAAAAATATACTTATTTCAATGTATAACAAGGTGAACATTTCGGCTGAAGTCTGGTTCATACATAATTATTGTTGAATTAGTCTGAGTTTATTTATATGGTAAACATTATTTAATTAATTTTTTGTGAATATATTGATTCAGAAATTAGTAATTAAATTGTCAACTACTTACTACTTAAGTAATGTATACGCATATTGAGATGTCACAATTAATGCTGTTTCTTTTATTTTCCTTTTATCTTTTTATTTTATTTTATTAAAATAAATGTACTATAAGAAATTCAAAATTAAACATGGAGGAATAATTCTCAATATAGAGATAAAATGGAGAAAAAGATATTTCTCATTCAACAAAAACTCAAACTTACAAATGAGGGAAAACTATCTATTTATAGTTCTATGCAACAGACTATAGGCATGTACACGAGAACATGCTAACACATGGACTTGATCCTACACAATCAAACCCTTATAACTAACTCTAACGGTCGACTTATTTGCTAGCTCACTCCCACGTGTTTCTCTTTATTCTTCACGTTGATCTTCGCTGCTGCATTCTTCAATATGTACTTTTTAACATCACTAAAAGAAGTCTATTTATTCAAAAAATTGGAACTTTATAATTTAATACTTACAATTTCAAAAATGATGAGACTAGTAGTAAATTAAATGACTATTATGTATTTCTAAAAAAAATATTGAGGAGAGCGTTTTACAAATGATAAAGGTGCTTAGTAAAATAGTTAGTAGACAGATTATAAGTAGTTAGTAAAATAGTAAGTATAATACGATCTTTATTGACACACATATTCAAACGAAAATCCTAGGAAAAAATGGTCGTGATAAAAATCATGTTCAGACATGTCCTTGTCTTTTAATTTCCCATCTATATATAACAGTTGAGCAGCA
>NW_024599144.1:0-19624 GCF_004379255.2 Salvia splendens | reverse complement strand
TTCCTCCCGAGAATTACATGATGAATATGGGTCCTGCTGCTTTTAATCCTTGCTGGAATGGCATGCAACCTGGTTTTGATGGGTTTAATGCCTTATGGTGCTGGTCCTATGCCCTATGGGGTTATGGAGTAAATCCTATGGATTTTCAGTTTGGGGGTTTTCGCCATTTGATCCATTTCAGGACATGGTGGTATTCTTCCATACTGCCCACAAGGTATGGTATGGTTTAGTTTATGTAACTAGGGTATAGTGTTTGATGTATTTCTAAGTGACTGATTGGTTACTGTTAGTTGTTGGTTTTTGATTATTGCGTTTGTGATTCATTTGTTTTATTGTTCCAGGGACCTTTCTGAGTTAGTAGGATACAATGCTCCCCCACCTGTCATGAGTAGAGAGGAATTTGAAGCTCGAAAAGCTGATCTAAAGAGAAAGCGTGATATGGAGAAACGCGAGGAAAGGTAAGCAGCCTCTCTCTTGATATTATATATACACACTTTCGTTCTACAGTGTTTACTCTTGACCTACTATATGGATTATTGAGCTGATTTGATAATTATATCAATTGCTCTGATCTGATCTTACAGGCTTGTGTTTTTCTTTTGCCTTTGATATAGGGAATTTTCTAAAGATGGGGAATATGGAAGAGAAGGGAGCAGTATAGTCAATGTTGCTTCGAGATCCAAATCTGTATGTATTTTTATAGTTCCGTTATTCTTATTTTATTATACTTGTCTCTTGATGCAGGTCGGCTTTTATATCTGCGGAGGTTATATTTGTTTCAGTTTGCTGTTTCCTATTTATTTTGAATGTGGTTTGCTGCTTAGAATAGTTAGTGTTTGGTTGCATTTCTTCTCTTCCTGCTCATGCGTATGTCGATTGCTGAAAGACCGAAGTAAAAAAGAAAGACTGAGAAAAGAAAGATCTCGCATTCTTCATTTTTTAGCATCACCTCCGATAAATCGATGTTTTTGCATTGTTGTATACGAAGAGGTGGAAATTCTTCGTGAAAATTTCTGTTCATCAAGCGCATGCTTCGAGAGAGAGAAACCGAGTATTTTGATTGTATCCATTTCGTTTTCAGCAATATGTATAAGCAAGTTTTTCAATGACCTCTAAGACCCTAAGCAAAGTTGGTTAGATTAGTCGAAATTATGTGGATTCATAGTGCGTTTCTCTGTTCAGAGATTGACACCCGGTGTCGACCACCACCCTCCAAGTCGCAACCGTCACTCTTCCCGGGACCCTGAGCTCCCTCGTCCGTCTTCCAAGAGGAAGTCTGACTACGAACATGATGACCACCACCAGCGCCATCATGAAGAAACCAACCGCGACAAGTATTACGAAGAGCCCCACGGTGACAAGGATCACCACCGCAGCAGCAGCAGCCACCTCCGCCGCTCGCAGTCCCCCACGGAAGCGTTATCTCAGGCAGCAGCCGCTGCGGCTGACAAGAAGCAAAAGGCCAGTGTGTTCTCCCGCATCAGCTTCCCTGCTGGTGGCGAAGCAGCTACCAAGAAAAGAAAGCTCTCTTCATCCGATATAGCAGCTGCCAGTTCCACGAGTCACCGAACATCGAACGGACAGCATGAAGAGCACAGGGTAGCTACTGGATCGAGAAAAGGCGGTAGCTCTGCTGTCTCTGTGGATCACAACAGCAGTGATGATGAGAGGCATTTCAAGAGGCGGCCATTGAGGTACTCCTCGTCGCCCCCGCCTGCTGCTCCGGTGGAGGAGCACCGCCACTCTAGAGGGTCGAGGGAGAGAGAGAGGGAGAGGAGCAAGCGTAGGTAACTGTCGTCGGCGGAGGTGACTGACGGAGGCTTAATTGGACACTCTATTTCGAAGCGCTTTAATTCTGCTTGGTTTGATAATGTAATAACAAAATAATGATGGTTTGCGACTGGGTTTTCTCTGTTGCCATTTAATGAAATGAGCATGTTTTATAATCATTTTTAAGTCTCATCTCCTGATTCTGCTTTGCTATCTTCTTTGTATCCTGGTCTATTGACTTCTTTGTAAACCATAGCCCGCAAATTGATAGGATTGGAGTTCCAAGGGGTTTTCTATTTTTTGTTATTTTTTTCATACAGTACTTTAAAATTCTGTCATCAAATGTGCGTAAAAATATACTGTTATTTCAGAAATCAATGAGTTACATGTTAGTTTTGAGTTGAAATAAAACTCATTTGTATGTGTATTCATTTATATAGATATAAAAAATTATACTAGCAATTTTTTGAGCTTGATTGGCCCATTGAATTAGCTCAAGCGGTTTATCAGAAGCAAGTGGTTATGTTGCAGTTTGTATGGAAGAATACATTATTGTTTGGTTTTGAGCTGCTTATGTATAAAGAAGTGTATTGTACATAGAAATTCCTGGATTTAGCCGGATCGTGAATTCAGCAGGGACCCAAACCGCCTTTTCCAGTTTTGGAAAAGTAACCAAACTTCAACTGAAATAGGCATATCAGTACCACTGGTTAACCACCGCATATCTCATCAGTTCACGCAAATTGAAATTTTGTGATTGAAAATTTTAATTTGAAACCAACCTCAAAATATAAATGACTATATAAAACTATCCTAATCTCATAAGTAAGTATATCCATTGAAGCTGCAAGCAAGAAACATAATTTTGCTTTAAGAGATGAAAATAATAGTATATCCATTGGGAGTCTCGTCTGTTCTGTTTTGATCACAACAAAAGTAGTAGCACAAGTAGTCCAAAATTTGGACTTTTTAATATCATCTATACGTATTCAACTTCATATGTCAGTTAAGATTAGTGATGACACAACAATATACGCTATAAAGAAAAGGATTGCTATCTGGAATAAAAACTTGGGATTGTCCCTCATATTTGGAGATGTCGCAGCCCTGTGAAATCAACAAAATGTTTGTTAGTGTTAATGTAAAAGAGCTTTAATATTCATATGATTCCACGATTGATGAGATTACCGTGCAATGCGCTGAGAAAGCCGACGAAAGGGCATGCTCTGGATGAAGACAATACCAGGCCGGTTAAATGAGCAGTAACCATATTGTCACCCTGCAACAAAAGCAGGCAGTGTTACTGAAATAACAAGTTGGATTCGACAAGAAATTCTGGTATGCACCTAGTGTTGGCCTAAGTAACTCTTACAAAGTATGGAGATAAAATCTCAATGGCAAACACTGAACTAGTCGTTCAGTTAAGTTCACAACTTTAAGACCAATTAGTTGCAGTTGCTGCTTTGTTGGTTATGAAAATGAACACGGAGCTAGTATGTCCAACTGAGATGATATTTTCCGAAGCACAACTAATCACTGTATATAAAAATCATCTAACATGAATTTACAAATATTATTGCAGAATTAAGCAAGAAAACTAGCTACATTATTTATGCAAATAAACGGAACATGCCCTAACTTCAGGTACAACATCTGATTAGATAGATAGCCAACAAGAAAGTTAAAAGTTCATAAAAAAGCTAACAACAGTGAACGGACTTTTATAAAAATAGAAATTTCAACTTTAGCTCACAGAATAGGAGTATTACTAACTTAACAATCAGCTTTTCCCCTGCATCACTGCTCGTAAACAAGTTGTCCTAGCAAATAACATACTCCATTCAACTATATTTTACCTAAAAATTTCAAATAGGGTTATTTTCTGGTACATACACGAATTTTTTACATTGTCCCCTAACATTATTTTTTTAATACAAGTACACAAACTATGGACTTGTCTATTTTTTATCCTAAAATCAAAACTGACGTGGCAAATTTAAATTTATGTGGCAATCAAATGATGTAGTTCTGATTTTATTAATTAAAAGATACACATCATCACTCTTCTACCTCACCTATATCTCTCTCCCCTTCGTTCTTCTTCCCGAACTACTGCAGCTATCTTCTTCATCTTTCTCAAACTCAAAAAGTTGTATTTGCAGCCAAATAATCCTTTCAAATATAACTTCTCAACTAATAAAAGACCTCGTGCAGACTTTACACTAATTTCACAATAAATGACAGGAAAAACTTATTGGGGTAGCATAAGCTCAGAACATCTGTGGGCAAAGAATCATCTGCCACATATATTGGATATAAGAATACGCAGATACTCACCCCAAAGAGCACCCTTCTCATAGGACCATTATATTTGATTTGTACATTTACTGATGCTGACACTGCAACGATGCTAGAGACATCAACTGCTAGAACTTCACCGACCTCGAGATTTTTCTGTACAACTAAAAGCACCAGTGAGATCAAAACAAATATCTACACTAATTAATTTTGCACACTTTGAAGGAGCATAAACTGCAAACACTAATTAATTGTTCCACCAGATTTTAGAAAACATAAAAAGCACATAGCATCCAAGAATCATACACAATCACTGATAGCAAAATCGAGGACGCACTTGCGCACATGTGGAGCGCGAAAAGTGGTGGATTATTTGTCTATTATAAGTTTATCCAATTATTAGTTGCTGGGATAATTGACATTTAAATCACAGCTTGCTCTTAATATTTCAGTTAGCTTAATAAGTATTGGGCCTTAGTATTGCATGGGCTGCGTTCCTGCATGGGCGTTGAGTAGCTAGACAGGAAATCTACACTAAAGTTCCTTATCAGAGAAGTTTCACGCTTTGGTCCTTGTTTGAGGAGTGTTCTTCAGTTATCGTCTTATCGATAGTTCTTTCTCATATAATGATCTTCACTCTATAATCAGCCATGGACTTTTTCTCTTGAGAGGTTGTTAGGAGGAAGGTTCAAATTTAGAACTACAGAGTCTGCATGGACCAAGGAAGCAAGTAACAAAGGCCTAAATGGCCATAAAAACTTTTGTAACAGAAAATGGAACTAAGAGGGTGTACCAGAGCCGCCACCAACTATAAATGCTAGTCCTTGACCAGATATTTTCTGCCTCAAAAATCCCTGCAAGAATATTACTTAATGACAAGTAACAAAGACAACTGAATGCAAATGGGAGAAAAGGAACCCAAATCTGACCTCAGCACTAGTAATAACATTCTGTGCCCTCGGATCAACAGTTTTTACTTTTACATCATTTATTGAGCAAAAAAAGGCATCTGGCTACAATATATGAGGCAAGTCAGATTCTGAAGCTGAATAGTTGGCTAACAGGATAGCTAGGACAAGAAGCACGACAAATCTCAAGTTATTCCGAAGCAATTTGTTAACTATCGATCAATACCTGGCACAACATTTCGCCACCAAAAAGAGCTAAATCAATCTGTATAAGATTGTAAATGAAGAAAATAGGTAAGGCCTGACGTTAAATAATAAAATGGTCTAAAGCAATGCCCCTATAGAAACAACATACCGGATAATTCTTGCAAGAGTAGGTGCAGCAATTCCCACGAACCCATCAGTTGAACCATTATTCTGGAGAACCATGCTAGTAACACATTTTCCAAGAATCCATTGCCACACACCTGCTTCATTTTCAGGCATATAGACATTTTCCATTTGTATTGACCCAGACATGTAGCACATGGATCCTGCAAGATATCTGTGTATAAAAGCTTGCACCCTTACAACTTTTTGCCATCCCAAATAGAAGATTGAAAAAGCAGCAAAAGATAAAGTATGTTCTGAAGCAGTAATTAATGTTTTGAAGTAATTACAATCAAATTCTATTAATATTTAACCATATCTTTCTTGGTGATTATGTAGCTAAAATTAAAATTTAAAAGTACATTAGAAAGAAAGCCCCTTAATGAATGGAACTCTCATTGTATTAGATTGTAAAATGTGGGGATAAGAGTAATAAACACCCTTAAAGTTTACCTCAAAGTACATATATACCATGGAGGTCTTTTGGTACCAATCCAGTCTTAATCTTCTCTAATGTTTATACTATTGCCCGATTTGAGATTTTTATGAGTGTCATTTAATTAATGTTCATACTTCATCCACAGTCCACACAAGTGGGAACAAGAGAAACTAATTTACTGCATTAATAGATATAGAGAATAGTGTTTGGGAGAGAGAAAGAACGAATATAACATTTTTTAAAAGCATATATATTAAATAACTAAATAAATTAAAGATCTAAAAGAAAACTATAACTAAATGGACTTTTACAACCAACAGTAATGATGAGCAGATCTGCTAAAGTTAGATTCGGAGTTAAGTTCGAAAAATATATCATCCTGCGTATTATTAACAGAAATCGATTAACGGAAAATCAAGTCAGCATGCATAACATTGAAGCCAATTTCTTTGTAAGCATGTCAATCTATAATCATAAAGCGTCTCCAATATTCCAAGAAACACATAGGTTATAGTTATCTTTTACCCATTCTCATCACATACAATTCAAGGAATCACATACAATCGAAATAAGAAATTGCACTCTTAAGTTCTTAGAATGTCAACGGATCTCAACTCTCAAGCAACCAAAGACCCTTTGTTAAAAAATACTATACTCATATAAAATTGATAATTACACAACAGATGATTGATAGCTTACCAGGCTTTGAAATGACCTTTTCTTGTGGCTTCAACATTATCTAAAGAGATAGTCATAAAAAATGTAAATATTATTGAAAATCCAACATTTTCCTCTAAAAAGAACAAGAATATAAAATGCTTGAGAAGGACCTGTACAATTTGAGCTTCCCCGCCCAATATCTGAAAAGCTGTTACAGCGTCCTGCGGGCTCTGAAACACGCAGAATACGGATGAGCATGTACGATACCAAAAGAAAACTGAACTGGTTTTCATGATAATGGACTAAGAAGCCTAAGATTGACACTTAACCAGCACTTTCATTTTCAAAATATTAGTAATATTTTAAAGTTACTCTGGAAATTGGAACATACTGGTTATGGATATTTTCATTTTCACTTACGTCATATGGCATGATTATTTCAAAAGGAGAAGAAAAACAATGGTAGGACAAATATCTTTGAGATGTGTAGTGCATAGTTATACATTTCTTTATAAATAACTCAAGAGTTCTGATGTAGAAATAGAAAGATCTTCCACTCTTCGAGTGTCAAAAATCCTAGGACTTTCTGTTACAGGGATTACGGCAAATGTATGCCTACTTGGTTCCCCAGGATGGCATATAACTGCTGCAGATCGCTGATGTGGATTAGCCAGTACTCTTGAATGCAGAAAATGCAAGCAAGCAAGCGGTGGGGGTGGAACTGTTTTAAGACTTGCAATTTAGTTATTCAGTTGTTTCATAATTTAATTATTCTAGTCACCCAGTTTTTGTTCAACTTTTTTAAGGGTTAAAGGTGTTGGGAGTATTTAAGCATATGGCCTTTTGTTAGGATATGTTTCTTAAGAGGGTTGTTTCCTGCCTAAGGCTAGCAGGAGAAGTGCATGTGGTCTATTTGAAGCCATTTCCCATCATTACACATTTGACCTGAGTTGAGGTTTATACGTTCTTGGTAAAGGAGAAAATTCCCTCTGTTTTATAAGGATAATTTCCTTAGCTCTATCAATTTGGTCCAAACTACCATGTCCTTTAATTTATGCTAGCAACAGGAATGGAAACTCGATTGGATAGTATGGATTCTGTAGATGAGGGTATCAAGTTGATTTAGGCTCAGTTGCTTAACATGTATGATAATCTGGACCATTTAAAGAAGTTGGGTAACATTGAATCAATGCTGGCTCGCATGTCGCATCCCTATTCTGCGACAACCACAGTGAGCAGCAGTGGCACACCATCCGTTACTTTATCAATGTAAACCACTGATTTTTAGAAGCGTCCAATGCAAAAGCATTGATACGAGCTACGTGCTAATAGCATTGTACTTCCAGTTTTCCTTACACTATCCGAAAATGGACACTCTGGAATTTACCACATACCTGACTTCCAAAATGCCCAGCAGCCTAAATGAGATTGGCGAGATTCTGTCTCCATTTTTTCAGTGATCACTAATCAATTCCCGAAGACACAGAAATACATAGCAAACCACTCAAACGCAGCTCTAACTTAATCCGAAAGAACAACTCTTAGTCATGCTCAAAATATTGATGAAATGGTAATTCTCTTCAGGCAAGGCTAAAGACGAACGAGTAAAAGCAGGTCATCATCATCATCATAACACACAAGAAATCATCACCAGCCCATACAGTCATTCAAAAACCACCCTATACAAACCCTAATTCAATGAGAAATCACTAATCCAGATTTGAGATGTCTAAGCGCGCACACACAGATATATATTATCTAAATCGAAGACGTTTTACTCATATGAAAGAGAAAATTAACCTGGTAAACAAAAGGCTGGAAAGGCGTCGTAAAGAAAGGGGCGGCCATTGACGAAGGATCAGAGCTCAAATTTGGCGATCGATCAATCAATTTTTCATTACCGAGTGTCTGTTAACTTTTATGCCCCAAACCCAGGGTTTTTGCTTTGAATTACACAATCTAGCCGGCAAATTTCGTGTTGCTGAAATTGCCTTAAGTCGTTTGCTTTAATTGCGCTTGCAGTTTATGCAGGTGAGCTGAACACAGTCAAAAGAAGGCGGCTTTTGGTGCATCGATTTTCCGGTGATTATTAGTATGTCATCAATATGACGTGGCATCTTTTTATTGGTTGGAGGAACCACATGGACGTGGTCTTTCTTTGGTTGAGTCGATGCAAATATTAATATACAATAGTACTTGTAGTAATTTTCACATTTGGCATCCCATGTCACATCATTTTATGACTGTGTTGTTGATTTGTACTCCCTTCCCGGGCTACTCATCCCTTTACTTTTCGACACGGAGATTAAGGAATGGGTGTATAGGAAAGTCAAAAATGACGGCTATAGGTGAAAATTTTTACTAAAAATGGAAAGAGTGCAAGTAACTTGAGACGCCCAAAAAGGAAATAAGTGCGAGTAGCTTGGGACGGAGGGAGTATTATTAAAATGAAGAATATACGTATCAATATTGACATTCTGAATGGCCAAAGTCGTGAACGATGTCAGTTTTATAATAGAATTACGTCAGTCTTAAATGCACAAAATGTCTTGAATTACGTCAGTCTAGAATACCTAGTGTGACGTCACCTACTTAATTTCATTTTATGATAATTTATATTCTAAGTGTTAGGTAGCTGAGACCATTTATCCTTTTGGGGAGTGTAGGTGTAGGTTTCGCACGCACGACTAACCTGGCAGCTGCATAATTTTGCCAACCCCCAAACCATACACATGTAAGTCCATGAAAAACAAATAAACAAACAAATAAATAAAACACTGAGACAAATAATCTCAGATAAGAGACTGAGATGGAGAATGATGGCAACGCATCCCTCAACAAAGGGGTGTGGAGCGCTGATGGGGTACGTACTAAACAAGCCCAAAAGCAGTGACAGCTCAGCTAGCCCAAGAAAGAGTTCAGTTCGGCACAACCAAAGAGTTCGGCCAAGAGTTCAGGTCGGCACAACCAAAGAGTTCGGCCTCAGCCTGCAGCTCGGTAAAAGCCGACCAATCAAGCTCTGCCCTCAGGTCGGCATCAAGCTCTACTCTCAGATCGGTAAAAGCTGATCTGAGACCAAAGCAGTTCGGTCTCAGTATTCGACCGAACTAGAAGTTAGTGGACTCGTGAAAGGCCTCCACAACTTCCAATGCACCCACGATCTGAGGCCATGACCTACACTACATCCACGACCTAGAGTGATGACGTAAGCCACGATCTTAGTTCAATGTATAAATAGAACTAAGATCAGATAGACAAGGGTTAAGCTCTCTAGAGATAAAAGACCATATAGCAAATAGCAAGTTTGTATTTGTAAGCTGTAGAAAACAGATCAAGCAATACAATCTTGTCCTCCCTTCTTCCCGTGGACGTAGATTTACTTCAGTAAATCGAACCACGTAAATTCTTTGTGTCGTAATTTATTTTTACGAGCATTTATCATCATCAGAAATTCGCGGAATCATCACTGGCGCCGTCTGTGGGAAACAGAGAACCAAATTTGTGATAAAGCGAATTTTTGATCCATTTTTTCCACCCAAAAAATGCATACCAGATCGCAGAGTACCCGTATTCCTGCCCGTGAGAACCAGGAGGAAGCCAATCCATCCCATAGGTCTGGAAAACAGCCTAGGGATAAATCCACCACCAGTTCTCATGGCGAAGGAACAAGCCGCTCCAAAAATCGTCCCACTGAGTCTTCCCAGCAGCCTGATTTGAATGAGGCTGTCAAGCTGTTCTTGGCTGAGAAGCAGGATGAGTTCTTAGCCTTCCTGCAAAAGAGCCAAGAGCCGAAGACGAAAAACGGTGGATTCTCCTTCCTCATCCAGACATGAAAGTCACTACCGCAGTAGTGCCGTGTCTTCCAGGAAAAAGAATCCTCAACCCCGACACATTCCTGTTCCTCCTCGGTACCGGAATCACAGGAGATCTCCATCTCCTCCATACCGAAGAGATGTCGGGTTCGCCATGTACGGAGCATGAAGACTCCGTTCTCGGACGATATCACCCGAACTTCCCTACCACAGAACTACCGAACTCCGTCGATAACCTATGACGGACTCGTGGATCCTCATGACTTCCTGGGACGCTATCAGTATAATATGGCGAACCAAGGTCTCAATGAGGTCCATGTGTGCAAGCTGTTCCCCGAGCTGCTCATCGGGAACGCCAGAAGGTGGTTCGACAACCTTCCTCAAGGCAGCATTAGATCCTACCGAGATCTAATGGATGCTTTCCACAGGAGGTTCTTTCAGAAAGCGGAAGCCCGAAGCACTTCGGCTCAGCTGCTTTCTATACGTCAAGGTCGCGACGAAAAGATCAGCGACTTCCTGACGAGATTCCATAAGGAATGCCTACAAGTAGATAATCTCAATGATCTACTTGTCATTTCGGCATTCCAAAATGGAATCCTGCCCGGAGCTCTCTACAAAAAGCTCGTGGAATGCAGTCCGCAAACAGCTCAAGAGATGTGGGACATTGCGGACCAGTTCTCCCGAGCCGATGAGGCAGACCGTCGAAAACGGTCTTTAGACAGCTCATCTAGAGGAGACGAAAAGAAGCCCGATCATAGCGATCAGAGGTTTCCTCGCCGAACACCTTCCCCACCAAAGGAGGGATAGCGGTCATACGAGGTGATCGAAAAAGAGCAAGTGTGTTCGCAGATTGCGCTTAAAAGTGCCGAGCAATCAGTTCGGCACCATCAAGCATAGCAATCACAGCAGCCGGAGTCAGAAGCAGGCGAAATGACCGAAGTCACACCGGAGCCGAACTCAATGGTGTACGGCATTGAAGCCGTGATTCCGGTTTAGATCGGCATACCCAGTCCCCGAACTCAATTTCTCCTCAGAAATGAATGGTGACGGACTGAGAGCCGAACTAGATCTTGCCGAAGAAAGAAGAGAATTGGCCTGCATAAAAGCAGCCAAGTACAAGGAGCAAGTAGCCCGGTATTACAACCAAAGGGTGAAGAAGCTGCAATTTCAAGTGGGAGATCTCGTCTCGAGAAACAACGAAGTAAGCCGAGCAGAAAAGCTGGGCGAGCTCGAACCCACAGGGGAAGGTCCATATCGGGTGTCAGAAGTCCTCGACAAAGGGTCTTACAAATTGACTCACGTGTCAGGAGCACAAGTACCCCGAACATGGTACGTTTCCAACCTCAAAAAGTTTCATTTGTAAGAGACAGTCCGGTCAGTCAGTCTTGAGTTCTGTTCGGTCAATGTGCTTTCTTTGGTTTGCTTGATCTTTGTTTGTCTCTGTGCGTTTTATCTGTGCGTTTTGTCTGTCTATGTGCGTGTCGTCTCTTACAAATGTTACTGAGGTATCTTGTTCTTCGAAGGCTGATCCCCTTCTTAGAACATATACAAGCAAACGATTGTGAGTCAAAGCTTCTAAAGAGGATACAAGACCACAATTCAGCTTAAACAAGCAGTTCGTCTGAAACGAGCTGCAACAAGCCAACGATTGTGAGTCAAAGCTTCCAAGGAGGATACAAGACCACAATTCAGCTTAACAAGCACTTCGTCTGAAACGAACTGCAATAAGCCAACGATTGAGAGTCCAAGCTTCTCAGGAAGATACAAGACCACAATTCGGCTTAAGAAATAAGCACTTCGTCTGAAACGAACTGCAATAAGGGAAAGTCCGATCCACGCGATAAACCTCGCCGAATTAGGACGACCAAGTTCGGTCAAAGAAGTTTACCTCATAAGACCGAGGACGACCATGTCTAGTCAAAGAGGTTTACTGCATAAGACCACTTCGGTTAACGGGGAAAGTCCGATCCACGCGATAAAACTCGCCGAATTAGGACAAGGGAAAGTTCGATCCCGGCGACAAAAATCGCCAAATTAGAACACAAACCAAGTCCGGTCAAAGATGTTTATTTCATCAGACCAAAGACGAGTCCGGTCAAAGATGTTTATTTCATCAGACCAAAGACGAGTCCGGTCAAAGATGTTTATTTCATCAGACCAAAGACGAGTCCGGTCAAAGATGTTTATTTCATCAGACCAAAGACGAGTCAGGTCAAAGATGTTTATTTCATCAGACCAAAGACGAGTCCGGTCTAAGATGTTTATTTCATCAGACCAAAGACGAGTCCGGTCTAAGATGTTTATTTCATCAGACCAAAGACGAGTCCGGTCAAAGATGTTTATTTCATCAGACCCAAGACGAGTCCGGTCAAAGATGTTTATTTCATCAGACCAAAGACGAGTCCGGTCAAAGATGTTTATTTCATCAGACCAAGGACCAAGTCCGGTCAAAGAAGTTTACTTCATAAGACCGAGGACAAGTACGATGAAATTTTTCGCTAAGCTGTAAATACAGTGTTAGAAGCGAAAACAAAATTTCATTTTTCAAATCTTGTTCGGCACACAACTCCGCTACCCTACGAGATGGCGTTACGCTATTACAAAGGACTATTCTACTGTCCAGGGTTGCTAAAGTTGAGCCATCTATTCACAAAATCCTCGTGAAGCTGAGTTCGGGCGTTCCAGGCAGCCGCAGAATAAGCAGGTCGACGAGATGCTCTAATCGACCTGCCACCTCTTCTCTGAGCCCGGGAAGCCCTAGCACCTCGGCGGCGAAGAGTCTCTTCACGAAGCATTTGCCGATCTTGCTCACTCATAACCACAGCTCTTCTGCGAACTTCAGTCCGTCCTCGACTTGACGTCTCCGGTTGTCCCTGAGTTCGTTGCTGACTTGGAGTAGGGTTTTGAGCAAGTGAATCAGAGGTTTGAGCTGGAGTACTAGCATCTGTTGGCGGGAAATGCCGGAGGAATCTCTCAATTGAGGGACGCCGGGCAAGAACTATGTCGTACCGAGAGGCCAGCGCCGCAATGATGTCACGACTTGTTGGCAAGCCGAGCTCTCCAGCGCATTGTTCCTCCGGAGTACATCATATTCCTCCCACAGTTCGTCAACTCGACTCTGAACATCTGATATGGTCATTCCCCCGCGCACACGGATGTAATCCTCGTACGCAGTCCTCTCAGCAATGGTCGTATTCAGCTCGGCCTCCAGATCATTCTTATCGGACTCTAAGTCCTTGATATCGGCCTCCAGCTTCACTAAACGAGCCAGAAGCTCGTCATTCTTCGTCTGATCGGCTATAGCTCTTCTCTCAGCTTCGTCCAAAGCCGAAGAGTACAGCCGTTTCCAGTGAAGTATCTCCATCTCCTTGGTACAAAGCAGCTATATTTAGTTCGGCAGCTGTACCGAGCAGATAGTAAAAATACAACAGGAATAAAGGCGAGTACGAAAAGCTATACGAAGACAAGTGTAGAGAATTTTCAATCACAAGGAAAATTTTTTTACACTAGGGCTTCAAGGCCATTTTACAAGGAAGAAACTAGACTAAGAGAAGGGAGACGAAATCATACTCCGCCAGCTTCGTCTCCGGCTCCTCGGTCTGGTACAGCTTCTTCTCCTGGGCTACCTCAGCCTCGGCCTCGCCTCCTGCCGGCCTCGCCTCCGCCTCCTGATCGGCCTCCTTCTCCGGATGCCCGGCCCGCTCGACTTCGGCCTCCAGCTCCAGCGGCTCGGCCTCACCCTCTCCGTTGTAAGTCGAAGCGGGTGAAACGGGTCCCACAGAGGCAAAGATAGCCTCCAGGTTCTCGTCCCGATCAGCTCGACAACTCCGGACTCGGTCTGCAGAAAGCAGACCGAGGATGAAGCGAGCTCCTCAAGGAGCGGCAGATTCTGAAGCCGAGCTGCTATCTCTCGGCTGTACAGAGGCAGCACGACGTCGGCCCCTGCTCGCCCTTATCGGCAATTAGCCTTACCAGACTACCGACAAAGGCCGAGAACTGGCTGCTCAAAGAGTTTCTCCGTGTAAACACGGAGACCCTCTCCTTGGGCAACCACGGCGCAGCATCACTCCGTTTCGTCTGCTCTCGCTGGATGACGAGCTGGTTTTTGGCAACTGAGCTTCATCCTGGGCCGAAATCCTAGCAGCTCTGGCTTTCTCAAAGTTTGCCTCAGCCTGCTCGGCCCGGTGACAAGCAGCCCAATTTCCTCTGCATCTCAGCATAGTCGTTGGACGCTTTGGAGAGTTCGACTGCGACGAGCTTGGAGAGCATATCGTTCCTCTGAAAATGGATAAGGAAAAAGTCAACAGAGGGCACCAAAAATACAGGACAGAAGCCAAGCAAAGAATCAAGAAGACAATTCACCTCGGCGAAGTCCGTGGCCATAAAAATGGCTCACAGATATGCTCCGAAGGAGGCGCCAAGACCACGTCTTTCTCTGGCGCTCTCGGGGGCTTCTGGGTCTTCCCCTTCCTACTTGCCGAAGTCGACTCCGGCTTTTTTGGACCCGAAGAGGTCTTTTGCCTCTTCGGATTCTTCTCGGCATCAGGCGCCGAGCTGGTAGCCTTCTCTCTCTCCGGCTCCTTGGACTCGAAGATTTCGGGTAGCCTTGTTCAGCATGTACACTGCCAAAAAGCAAGAAAGCAAGGTTAGTTTTCTTCGTTAAAGCAGTAGAGCATAAAGATAAAGAGAAATCCTCACCCTCGGCCTCTTCGTCCGAAGACGAGATGTCGAACACGACGTCGCCCTTGACGAGCTCAGACTCCGTGTATTGTTTCCTAACTATGGGAATCTTGTTGAGCTCGCCATCGAGCTCGTCCACGTCCAACGGTTCAGGCGAGGATGACGGATAACGGACTTCGGCCCTCTCCAGGGAAAACTAGGAGCCGCAGTCCTATTATAAAAAAAGAAGCGATTTTGCCATTTCGGCCATTTGGTTTTACAAAAGGCCCTAAAAGGCTGTAAAGGACCAAGTAAAACCAAGATCCCTTCCTTTTAAACTGGAAAAAATTAAGGATTGCCCTCAGAGACAGATCCTTATCTAGCCTACGCAGTTCGGCAGCAAAAGCCGATAAGTGCCTCCAAGAGTTCGGAGTCACCTGACCTAAAGGGAGTTGAAAAAAATCTAGCAACTCTACAAAGGCAAGGGGAAGGGGAAACGAAGCCCGCATTCTAAGCTGGCTTCGTAGACGGTGGCGTAACCTTCCGGCGGCGAGTCCGCCTATAAAGGTCGTCGGGAATCGCAACCTTCCCCCCAGGAAAAGAGTATTTTTCGTGAAGGGATATCACAGTATCCTTACTCAAGATACTGTGAAAATACTCTACGGTCTTCTCCCCGGATTCTTTCCGGCTAGAAGACCCCTTATCCCCTTCACCACCGCTACCAGACTCAGACGAAGAAGAAGCAGACATGGTCCTTACTCTTTGCAAAATCTGAGGAAATTTTTGAAAGCGGAAGAAAATCTTTCACGCAAAAGATAGTGCAGAAGAAGCCAATAGCAAAGGTGTTCAAACGATGAAGAAAGGCGTATTTATCAGATTTGGAAAAGATTTCAATCATCGCACCGTTTCATATCCCACCTTTTCAGGATTCGACGGCCGGATTTTACTGTCGCATTTAATGCCGCATTTAATGCAGTCACGCGCAAGGCACGTCCCCTGACTTCAGCCTCCCCCGTACCCTTATCCGGAATGCCGAAGTGACTCGCTTCGCCGAAGTGATTCACTTCGCTTTTGGGGGGGGTAGTGATGGGGTACGTACTAAACAAGCCCAAAAGCAGTGACAGCTCAGCTAGCCCAAGAAAGAGTTCAGTTCGGCACAACCAAAGAGTTCGGCCAAAGTTCAGGTCGGCACAACCAAAGAGTTCGGCCTCAGCCTGCAGCTCGGTAAAAGCCGACCAATCAAGCTCTGCCCTCAGGTCGGCATCAAGCTCTACTCTCAGATCGGTAAAAGCTGATCTGAGACCAAAGCAGTTCGGTCTCAGTATTCGACCGAACTAGAAGTTAGTGGACTCGTGAAAGGCCTCCACAACTTCCAATGCACCACGATCTATTTAGTGGTGTCAACTCAGGCCACGATCTGAGGCCATGACCTACACTACATCCACGACCTAGAGTGATGACGTAAGCCACGATCTTAGTTCAATGTATAAATAGAACTAAGATCAGATAGACAAGGGTTAAGCTCTCTAGAGATAAAAGACCATATAGCAAATAGCAAGTTTGTATTTGTAAGCTGTAGAAAACAGATCAAGCAATACAATCTTGTCCTCCCTTCTTCCCGTGGACGTAGATTTACTTCAGTAAATCGAACCACGTAAATTCTGTGTGTTGTAGTTTTCATTCTCTACCAGCTTTTACTAACCTCAGAAATTCGCGGAATCATCAAGCGCCGATGAAGACGCGACGCTCGCCCAATACGTCGCCCTCCACGGCCCCAAGAGGTGGAAATGTGTGGCCATCAAATCAGGTTCATTCATCTTTTCACACACACACACATATTTAGTACACATGGTTGAAATGGGAGTTGTTGCAGGGTTGAACAGGTGTGGTAAGAGCTGCAGGTTGAGATGGCTCAACTATCTTAGACCTGATGTAAAAAGAGGCAACTTTTCTGATGCTGAAGAGGATTTGATTCTTAGATTGCATAGGCTCATAGGAAATAGGTTCGAATATATTCGCTCCTTGTTGGAAATTTGTGTGTGTGTGTGGCATGCATGACTCATTTAGTGTGTGTATGTAGGTGGTCGTTGATCGCCAAGAGAATCCCCGGGCGAACTGACAACGAGATCAAGAACTACTGGAATGCTCATCTGAGGAAGAAAGCAAAGCTAATGGAGAAGTTACCTGCAATTTCGCTAGCTGCAATGAAGGAGAATCTTTGGAGTGAGGAGGCCAGTAATGGAACAGAGAGTCAAGAGACGGAAGACATCGGAGGTGGAAATGAGGATGGAGACGATGATGAATCTTTCGATGTCTCAGCCTCTGAACTGAATTGGGTTAAAAGTTTTCTTGAACTCGAGGAAGATGTATGAATGATGCTATAATAGTCCTGTAGACAGTAGAGTAGAGTATGAAAATTTGATATGTAATTCAATGACAATGGGACGTCCGATGCGTGCCTTCGTCCGCGGGCGCCATCGTCCGCCCCATTGTGGGTGCGCGCCATCGTCTGCGCCCTATGCTCACGCCCGATGCATCGTCCGCGGTTTAAGCGCGGACGATGGCCTATCGTCCGCGCCATCGTCCGCGTCATTGTGGGCTCGGCGGACGATCGGCCATCGTCCGCGCATTGTGGGCTCGGCGGACGATGCCATGCGTTTTTTTTTCTATTTAAACATCGTTTCTCATTCACTTGTTCATACGAACATCTCGCCTCTCTCGTTTCGCTCCTCTCTCACATTTCTACCTATCTCACATACCAAAATGAATCACGACAATGACACCACTAGTTCTAGCTCCTCGGAGTCGGGTAGTTCACACTCGGAGACCTCGGCAGCCTTAGATGCAGCCGTTGAAGAGGCTATGGCGGAATGCTTACTCGAACTGCAGCGCGAGGAGGCGGCGGCGGAGCAGATCCGCAGGCCTATTCGACGTCGGACGTCTATCCGACGCGACCACGCGGCAGCTCACCAACGTCTGGTTGAAGACTATTTTGCCGATCAACCACGGTGGGGACCAACTGTTTTCCGCCGACGGTTTAGTATGTCGCGTTACTTATTTCTCAGCATTGTCTGGATGTTGTCGTCACGTGATGAATACTTCACGTGTCGGGAAGACGGCATCGGCAGACCCGGCCTTACACCGTTGCAAAAGTGCACGGCTGCACTCCGTCAGTTGGCATACGGCACCACGACGGACATTTTCGACGAGTACCTCCACGTCGGGGAGACAACAGGCCGGGAGTGCTTGAAGAGATTTTGTAGGGGAGTTGTGGAGGCCAACGACGACACATATTTGCGCAAGCCGACTGCCGTTGATTGCCTTGGCCTGATGAAGATGCACGGACGGAAAACGACTTTCCTGGGATGCTAGGGAGCATCGACTGTATGCACTAGGAGTGGAAGAATTGTCCGACGGCGTGAAGAGGCCAATTCACTAGTGGATACAAGGGCAGCCACCCGACTTTGATCCTCGAAGCCGTCGCTGACCATCGGCTCTGGATCTGGCATGCGTACTTCGGCGTAGCCGGGTCGAACAACAACATCAACGTCATCAACTCCTCCACCCTCTTCGCCGAGCAATGCAACGGCAACTGCCCGGCCATCGAGTTCACTGCCAACAGGCGCCGATACCACATGGGGTACTACTTGGCCGATGGCATATACCCACGATGGCCTTTTTTCTGAAGACGATCAGCTGCCTAATGGGTGAGAAGAGGGTTTTATTTGCGCAAAAGTAGGAGTCGACACGGAATGATGTCGAGCGGACATTTGGTGTGCTCCGAATCACGGTGGGCCGTTGTGAGAGGGTCGGCTCGTCTTTGGTTCAAGGAAATCATCACCGACGTCATGTATTCGTGCATTATCATGCACTACATGATAGTCGAGCATGAAGGTGGGAGCATCACCGACTGGAACGATGATGACGGTGCATCTAGCTCGTCCAGCTCGGCGACCGAGCCCCCCGCTAGTGGATTGCCATCAGGCTTCGACGAGGTTCTAGCTAGACATGCCTCAATGCGCAACCAACAAGACCATGCGCAACTCATAAACGACATGATTGAAGAAGTGTGAGCCCGTAATCGCCGTCGTTGAGTTTGCATATTTTTTTAATTCGTATTGTAATGTATTAATTTTTATATATGAAATGAAGTTTTTTCCTAATTTTGTTTTCTTTAAATATTCAAATAAAAATAAATGCATAGAGCACCCCATTGCAGGTGGGGGTAAGAGGATAAAACTGCTAACGTGGCACACCTTAGGGAGCCCCGTTGTGGATGCCCTTAGATGTTTCAAATAAACCATAAATGCAGATTTAATCACACTGTCAACTGTAAAATCCCGGTACAAAATTGCTGCACGAAAGAGGAGGTTTTCTATACAATCTTGACTTTTGATCTCACTCTTCATACCAACACAAATATATGCATATATGATCTTTTCTACATAGCAAAAGCTCTTTTCAAAAGATTGAACACGATAAACGAGAAGGAGCATCACAACTATCCTTTTAGAAGCTAGCCACCGGAGATTTTACCCTCAGACCATATCTCCTCAGTAGTTGCACTCCAGTCTGGCACAACCACATAACCCATGCGAGAAAGCAAGAGAAAAACCACTTTCATGGTTTCCTTAGTTCCATGCACGCTTTTAACGTCACTCAGAACCTCCAAATATGAAGCGGCCCCTTGGTTGGAGTCGACCACCCGG